>NW_009199831.1:10882-50891 GCF_000690835.1 Fulmarus glacialis | reverse complement strand
GGCTGGCCCTCCAAGAGTCGCTTGAGATCTGCGGCCCCCGAGGAGCAGGCGTCGTTCTGTGCAGGTTTTTCGTATTTTCGGGCACGTCGGGATTTTTTTAAGTCCTTTAAATATTTTCCTTGTATCGCTTTTATCTTCTGTTCTCGCTCAGCAGGCAGGGCTAGTTCCAAAGAGGATTTAAATGAACAATGAATTACCCATTTTTTTAAAAAGAGCTGAAAGAATCCTTTTTTAATTTAAAAAAGTTCCTTTTTCTCTAGAAACTTAAGGTTTTTAAAATGCAAGTACATTCTAAAACGTTTGGTTGCTTTTTCAGGTTAACTTTCCCTAGGCACTGCAAAAGGAAATGGTCAGCGGCTCTGTTTTCTTTCAAGCCGGAGTCCTTTCCTGACTCATGCCCCCGTACAAGGCTCAGGGAGTGCGTTTCCAGTACTGCTGTTCTAAAATTAAAT
This sequence comes from Fulmarus glacialis, assembly GCF_000690835.1. NCBI lineage: Eukaryota > Metazoa > Chordata > Aves > Procellariiformes > Procellariidae > Fulmarus > Fulmarus glacialis. The sequence continues at coordinate 50,439 of NW_009199831.1, read as the reverse complement.
CTTAAAAAAAAAAAAAAAAAAAGAATTCAGATCAACCAAAGTGTCTCTAAAGTATTGTCTTTATTAAAGACTCTGTTAGGTAATCATGTTACAGTTTGGCCCAGATGCTCTGCCTATCACTCCTGTGAAGATGATTGCTTATGACTGCAATGTCTGGGCTGATAACTAAATCAAGCCCAGCATTCAAAGCGGAGGCTTGTCTAGAGGCACTTGTTGCAGTGACAGGCTCGGCACGAGGTACCAGGCAGCGCTTTAGGACTCTTCAACACGTGAAGGATGCTGTTAGTTGAACTGAATTGTTCTGCAAATGCAGAATACTTCCATGCAAACAAAATAGTATCGCGGAGCGCACTCTCGACCACCGTGCAGCAGGGAGTTTTTCAGTGGTGGCGGCCAGGCCATATAGCATGCAGTGAGAAAAAAAGTGCATATAGCATGCACGAACCCCTTCCATGCTGCTGAACTGTGGGATGAGGCACAAAAAAATAGGTGTGTGATTCCTGCCGGTGACCTTGTTTCAGTGAGGAAATCCCAGGCACACGGAGCAAGTAGTAACTGCTGGGACTGGCAGCAGAGCAGCTGCCAGCAAGCAGCGCGCCGATTTTCCACCAGCGCTGCCGGCAAACATGCTGACACCACGCCAGGTTGCAGTTAACCAAGCAGTGCTCAGGAGAACCATGTCCCACCGTGTTTTATCCCCTGCATCTTCATGCTGAAGTGCAATCCCATTAGGCGGTTCACTGCAGGGATGGTGTTAATCCAGCACATGATTCCGTGAAATTTCAATGAAAACAGATTTGGAGGTGTATGAGGTTCTGCCGCCACTCAAGACACCATGTGGCTAATGCTGCCCTGTGCCCTTGTCAGTGCCAGGTCACAGTGGATCGAGGCCCCTCCAAAAGCATTGCAGTATCACACTGATTCAGTCTCCATCTATGATTTTTTTCACCCTCTTTCTAGGGACTTGCCTTTGAACAATGCTCTGTTCATTATTTGTCTGCGTGAGAACAGCCGTGCTTGCAAATGAATCCTCCATGCGGCCAGGTAGCTCTCTGGAAACAGTGCTGGCTCACAACAGCAAGATGGATGATGGGGTGAAGCAAGAGAAACTCTGAGAATTATTCCCTTTGACTCCCAAGTTCAAAAATGTAATCATCTCCCGGTAGGACATGAAAAATCCCCAGAGGTCCCACAGCACCTCGGGATAGCAGCCCAGAGTGCTGAGCCCTTATTTCAGAGCACGGCTGTTCCCTGTGATCAATTCTGGCAGAAAATAATAGCCAGTAGCCACGCAAATGTGACGATTAACTTTAGCAGCAGTAGCATATGGATCAGAATCACCAAAATATACATGCGCTAACTTCTGATTATCCGTTATCTTCATTTTTAAAGGTCCACAGTCCAGCCTGTTTGTACAGCTCGCCGCACAAGACAAGGGAGCAGATTCTGGTCTGAACCCCTTCTCATTCAAATCAGAGCAATTCTATTCATTTCGGGGTTGCACCAATGTAGAAATGGCATGAAAAGGGACCTTGCTTTATCTTTCGTATTCCCCCACATAACAACATCGTTTAAATCTCTCTAAAGTCAGTCATATGCGTTTCCTCCATTTTCTACGTCAATTGTAAGATAACATTATAAAGCGCTGAAGGTTTGGTGCTCCTGCTGCAGAGCGTTTGGCTTCTGGCAGGATTATACCATGGAAGCAAAGCTGATGCTTGTAAACAATATCTTTTGCTAAGTACTTTCATAGGCAGCTGTTGGCATTCAATTTTGTATCAATCGTTGCTTATATCTTCTGATATCAGGCCAAAAGGTAGAAGAGATATTGTGCTATGTGTGTGTTGGGTTTACTCTGCAGATCTCTGTGGAAAGGTCAACTTTATCTACAACTGGAATCAGTAATTCTGGAGGCTGCCAGCAATATTTTACATTCTCCTTTTACACATCTGAGAAATATTATTTTTCTACTGCTCTTCCTCAAGGTTATGCACCTCTTCTGCAACGTGAACATCAAAATCCTAATTACATGTGGTTTCATGAGTATGGATCTCCCAACATTGATATATAGGATTTGCAATACTTGTATTTTGCAACCTGGTCAGATGTCGATAGCATCAGTAGCATTCTGTGTTTTTCTCGGACACCAGCCGAGTAGAGATTAAGTATATCCCTTAGTGTTTTCCACACTTCACCTCCCAGAGAGTGCCCAAAATCTCATTTTATTTTGCTTTAGATAAGGGAAAGATGCTGAAAGTAAAACTTATCTGGACCCCAGAGGAACCTGGAAAAGGAGCTGGAGGCCAAGGAAAAGGGGAGAAACCAGAAAGCAGGGAAAAAAAATCAGATTAAGCCGATGGTGTAATATTCAGCGTTGGGGATTCAAACGCTGCTCAGATCATATAACCTCGTGTGGCTGTATCAGCGGGACCAAATTTCAGTAGCGTATTTTCAGAAACCTGGAGTACTTTCAGAGTTGCTACACAGCAGATTTTAGTCACCCTAACAACATTTTATCCCAATGCCAGCTTCAGCAATCTGTAATTTTGTCACATTTTCTGAGCGCAAGCAGGCTTTTCTGCCCTGACCCGTGCCACCCTGACAGTGTCCGTCTTCTGCTGTGCTCTGGGGACGGCTGGACAAAGTCCAGCGATCCAGGCAGATCTGCTGAGCTATCACCTGCCCTCAGCTCTCCCTGAAATCCCCAGATGTGGGGGTTCACACTGTTCTGAAGTTTTTCTGTAGCTGATTTGACGCCGCTTGGCCACTAGTTTAGTGGCTTGGGGAGAGACTGTCTGGCAGTAGGTAGAGCAGAAATTGCAAATGGAAAAGCACATCATCTTCATATCCAGGTGGGATGTATGTATGTATGCATGCTGCCATCACTGACACTACAAAGTGCCCCAATATTTGCTAAGTATCTGGGGCTGATTAACCAGAATTGCGACTTTCCCCCAGCAGCGTCCGAAATTCAGGCTGAGATTTAAAAACCACAGCATGACTCCTGACACATTGTGAGCTCCACTAGCAAGACTTGTGTTTCCCCGTGTCTATGGAACAAAACTGGGACCCTTCATCTTTAATATCGCTCCTCTCTCTTCTCATCTCTGCCCTTTACACAGACACACACACACTCTCCCATGTATATAGCTGGTATAAAATAGACCAAGCACAAGCCACCTCTGGCTGTGCTATTATAATTTCCATTCACAAGGAGACTAAAATGAACTATCCCGTAGATTTCCTTGTCTATGTGGAAAAATTAACCAGCATGATTACAGTAATAATCTAGAATTATCTTAGTCCTCAGGTGGGCACACTGTTCCAGTTTTATTTGTAAATAATTACTTCAAAAGCAAAGAAATTTTTCCAGGACTGTGTCTTACTCTGAAAGAGCGTATCTGTATGGCTTCCACTGCGGCAGCAGTGACAGTGATTTGCTTTGCATAAGCAAAGCCCAAGAGAGGGAACACATTACATGTCTCCTCCATAACATGCTGCAGCAAATACAAGACTAAAAGGGCTGAATAAGAGAAATCTTGGAAGTTGGATGGAGCCGCGCTCAGAAAGTGAACAGCCACGCCAGGCTCAGAGCCACAGTCACAATTTGGCTCTGCACAGCCTCATATCATCTGTAATAATGACACTCCACTTTCTCCCAGCTTTAATTTGGATCACCAGCTACAAATGGGAACAACAACAACAAAAAAGATGCTGATCCAGTACTTTTTTGCTGCCTTTTGAAACCTACTACATCTTTACAGCAAGGGGGAAAAAATAAGCTAATAGCTGTGAATCCATCAGCAGGGATTTCTCTCCATTTATGTCTTTCCTCCTATATTTTCATAGACTAACTGCAAGCCTTACTAGGATGTAAAGTTCCCCAGATGCAGTGGGTTTTGCTGAGAGCACAAAAGTGGGCAACCCTTAAGAAGTACTTAGTTTAAATTAGCATGAAACACAGAAGCATAATTGCCTCCAACATACCAAGGGGTGAAGGCAGGTAGCAAAAATGCCACCATCAACAAGATCTAAACTTTAAAGTAAGAAAATATACACTTAGATACCTTTATTATAATTTTTTTGTGGATACCACCCATTAAATTATTCATTTGCTGCGAAAGTCTAAGATAAGTACTCTATATAAATACTATAGCAGACTAAAACAAGTCAATAGTAAGGGTCAAAGTGTCTCAGATTCAAACACTCAGCCACAAATCTTCATAGAAATATTTGTTTTCCAAGCTCCTGAGGATAAAAGCCTAAGATTATTTTGCAATATATCTAAGATACAGTTCTCTGAAGACTCCCATCCATATAATTCCAAGATCAACACTTGCTTCGATTTCAGTGGTATAAGATATCAGAGGTCAAATTCATCCATTGGATGAACTTGACTGTAGAGAGAATATTTGCAGAGACCAAAGAAGTCGATACAGAAAGTCTAAGGTTAAAAAAAATCAAGTACTAAAGATCATCTTAGAGCTTCTCATTAAGATAAGATTTTTTGCTAATTTCTTCAGCAAATTTGTCATCTTCCTCTTTATTATTGTGCAGTGGTTATCAAACCTGCTCTGATGCTGTGTTTATTTTTCTTCGAAGTAATAAAATTTGGATTTCTTTGATTTCTATTATTAGGTGATCAACTCTTCATTCCTCCCTTTGTCTACAGCAGTGCTTTTGTGTGTTTTAGGATTTATTGTATTTCCTTGTTAAATATGTGGGCACATATAGAGTCATTTACTGTTTCAAAGCACCTCCTTCAATTTGAACATCATCTTTGCACGAAAAATCCATATCTGAACATACCTGTTGGAGAAACCAGAATATTTTATTCACAATAGTTAAGTGTGTGCTGTCTTGACAGGATGGTAAGAAAATCACTGATGAAACCCTTTCTTGCACAGGACTGGCACCAAGGAGTTCTAAAATAACGGTGCAACAGATACCAAGTCGTGCTTAAGCATTGCCAAAGCAATCTGTCGCCAGGGGAATGTCCAGATCTTTCATGCACAAATAGCTGAATCAGTGCCTAATCAGATTACCTTAAGCAAGGTGTGTCCAAATAGAAGTGTTTTAAGAGACTAGCCACGTTCTGGAGAAGCACTGCCGCACAGCTAGCCAACAGCCAGCACTGCCCTGTTCCCAGGTCCCGGCATCGCTCCTGCTTTCCCCAACACGGCCACGTTCATGGTCCACCGGAGCAGCTGTTCAGGGGATCGGCCAGATTTCATAACGCAAACCACCAGTCTGATGTCCTCGCCTCCCGGGAGCGGGAAGCACTTGCCGCGGACAAAGCCAGTAAACAGTCTACTCGTTTAATAAAATATTTGTCACACATGTTAATCATTATAATCTTTTGCAGTCAGATAGTACCATTCATCTGATGAGCTCAGCCTACAAATTTAGCTTGAATCTGGTCTGGCGTCTGCCTTGAAGTATGCTTTGATTTGAAAATTACGTTAAAACTCTGCCTAGAATTGTTTCTGTGTGTGCATGTGGGTCTGTGTGTGCCTGTACATATGGATAGAAATTCCTAATATTTCAGTACTGTTTGAATGAGTGCTGAGCACCACAGGCCATCTGCCAGTAACTGTATTTCTGAACTTGGAAAGAAAGAAAGGAAGAGATATTTTAATCCTTTTGCTCGTAACAGAGCAAATTGGAAATTTGCTGGAAATTCAAGCAGCTCTGAAAGGGATGTACCGTTTCTAAAGGCAGCTCTCACTCAACAGGTTTTTGAATTCTCCGTAACTTGATGTCTTAATATTCTATCGTGTCAAGTAAGGACAAAAAATACATCTTTATCTAGCCAGGGTCCATATGGCAGGTGCTTTCCAAGACATTTGGAATCTCAGATGTAAAGTGCTAAAGAAAGGCAAAATAATCTTGTTAAATGAGGGCAAGGCGGAAATGAAGTGCATTGTCAGAATGTCTTTGTGGATCATGAAGGTCTCTGTAATACTGCATGCAGAGATCTGGTATTCAGGAGAGACTTCTTCGTTTAATCTGTCAATTTTTACTGCTATGGTATGTGCAGTATCATTTTCTTTGTTCCTAGAATTGTCTGCGTTTCTCCCCAAATTATATTTGTTATATTAGTTGGAAATTCTTTGTCAAATGAATTTTCTGGAAAAAAAAACCAAACCCACCACTAACTGTGTGGGCTGCAGTTAGTGTTTCTTTATCACACCCCCATTGCACAGCCACAGCCGCCTCTTTTTCATTTAGGCTTTTACACTGCAATATTTCCTTTTGTACTTCTTGTACTTACTCATTAAAAAAAAAAAAAAAAGAGACATCCAAGGCTAACAAAATACAAACTGGCTAATGGAAAAAGCTGCACACTTGAATTTTTTTAGTCCTCAGAACATGTGATGTGAAGTCTTATGAAGCAGCAGAAGTCTCTCATAAGTGCTCCCCCATCCTGCTTCAGTGGCCATTTCAAGCAACCAATATCTGGTTTCCTTTTTTAAGTAAAACACACTGTTATTCAGCTTGAACTACCTGGGGTCTAGAATTCTGAAAAAGCTAATAAAAAAAGTTTTCTACACTTTCTATTTTTGTATCAAATCCAAAGCACTGCCAAGACAGAGCTGATACTTCAAATGAACATTTTTCTGTGTCATTGAGACACAGGTGTGTTGTAACAAGCATAAGAAATCCAAAGGACCAGTGGATTGAATAAATCACCAGAAATCCTGATAGAGAGGGAGAGACAGAGACAGACCTACAAAATTAAACTGCTACACTGCTCTTGAAGAATTGCAATTTACAGCGATAAAAAACGTCCTTGCAAATAACATCATTGAAAACTTCCAAGAGCTGAAATGTCAAATACTAATGCAATTCCACTAAATATCCCCCGTATAAATCCCATTTCAGTGCCATTAAAGAGTCAGAAGGCAGACAATTGCCATCCAGAGAGCCAAGCAAGGGAGGGGAGGGATGGGGATATGCCTGAAGAGACGAGGATCCAGCTAAGGGCCAGAATTAGCAGCCCAGTACACTCTCTCGCCTGGTGAATTCACACATGGAAGTGAGTCAGCACAATAGCTGTTTATACTCCTATTTCTTTCCAAGAGTGGTAAATGAACAAGCCTTCTCCTTACCATGAAAGTGTCAGGTCTAATGGAAGGCCTAGCCTGATTTTGAGTTATTTTGCTTGGAGCAAAGAAGTCTTAAGTGCCGTAAACACCATGAATATCAAAGGGGTCTAAGTGATGCTTGTGTAATACAAGGGACTGTTACACAGGCAGCCAAAGGCTTTTGCCTCAGTTTTTTTTTCTTTTTTTTAATACATCATTGCCAGTTTGCAATCTGAACAGGTACCTGGGGCTAAAGGGCTGCAGGGGCACCCAGGTGCAAACCCACCGCTCCCCACCAGCACGGTGCGGCTCAGCAAGCGGCTGCTTTTGCTTTGCTGCTTTCGGGAGCTGTGGCATTGCGGATCTGCCCGCAGGAGAGGAAAAGGCAACATACCCTCCCAGGCTACGTCCCACATAGCCACTTTGTGAGCTGGGGACGGAGCAGAGGCACAGCAGCCACCTGCCCGTCGCTTGGTTTCTCAGCTGGAGGCCAGCAGAGGAACGGTCCCCATCATGTCTTTATTGCAAGGCGCCAGATCTGCGTGGGAGCATCTACAGGCTGGTGAAAGCCATGGCCTTCAGGGGTCTTGTGCGACAGCCTGGACGCTGCAAAGTCTTTGTCTTCCTGCCTGCATGGAGGCCATGTCTGGGTACAGTTACAACATTTGATAATGATACTGGTTGCAGTATTTTTGAGGTCTTAATAACAGGGCTGGTGGGAGGTCACCGAGCAAATGCCATTTTTGATGGTGCCAGGTGATGTACTAGTAGACCCACTTCTGACACCTTCTGTCAGTCACTTTGATATTTCTCCCCTTGATGCTCCTTAACGCAGAGCAATCTGCAAAGTGCCAGAGTCTTCCTTCACATCCCTTCTTACCCTGGCATACCTTCTGCTGCGGGGCGTCTGTGTTGCCTGGGGTGCTGAGCACCCATCTCTGCCCAGCCTTGTCTCATCCTTTCCCTGTACAGTCACCCCTGCCTGTACCCATCTGAACGATGGTAGAGAAAGCACACGTGGCCCCAAGATCATGATTCACCAGCTTAGATCAACACAGATATGGTGATGAAGTCAGCTGGCATTCATTTAAATATTATACATGTGAGTATTAACTTGCAAAGTTAGTAAGCTGAGTTGCACACAACATCTGGCGGGGAGAGTTAGAGGGCTTTCTCCTCTGTATTTCTGCACAGCCCCAGCCCTGAGGGACCCCAGTCCAAGGCAAATGGTCTGTTGTAGACCACCACCCCAACTGAAACACCATATTGACTTGTAATTCAGTTCTCTCTCTCATTCAGCTGTGATAAGAAAGCCAGCCTTTTGCAGAGAAAATCTCATCGAGAGCAATACCAAAGCTATTGCTGCGGGTAGATCCCTCTGTGGCGGCACGTACGTAGATACCCAGAGCAGCTGAAGTGGAGAGGCCCGCATCTGCTGCATCTTTCTCCACAGCTTAGCTCCCTGTAATGCAAAAAGCAAGAAGATACCAGGGTGCTTCTCAGACAGAGAACTTCCAGAGGAATTCACTACTCCACAGCCTAACTCTGCCCGTCCTCCCTCTCTCCCAGCAGCGCTCCTGCCCTCGTCTTTTTGAGATGCTGCAGCTCTGTATAGAATAAGTGGTGACTGTGAAGCCCTGACAAAGGAGAGAGAACTAATGGGATATTTCTATTTCTGGAATTGCCCATTAGAGCAGCTATTCTGTGGTACACAGCATGCCAGCGCACTTTAAAAAATAAATAGGAACAAGAATATTAGTAGAGGAAGCATATGTGGCCCCAAGACCATGACTCATCGGGTTAAATCGACCAGCTGAGGTCAGTGCTTCTATTTATCAGCTTTTAGTTGCAAATATGGTGATGGGGACAGTGATTCTATTACTTAAATTTTACATGCTGTGTAAAATATGGCAGTGATTGATGTCTGTAACTAAAGCAGCTAGCTAGCTAGATGTGCTGCTTTTAGAATTTGGAAGCTATTTCAAGGTCAAGAGGTTTAGTTTTCTTCCTAAAGTGGGTTTTCAGCTGGTAAAGTGGGCTTCTTACAGATTTCAGGGTCTGTATTTATAGGCAATAAAGGTATTTTCTGCTCTCGTCAGCATCCAAAAACAGAGCTGAACCACAGCTTGATGAGAAAAACCCCACTAATTACACTTCCACGGTCACGCATCCTTCGATCATTGTGGGACCGTGAAAGCATTGACCGTAAGCTGATGCCAAACATGAGGCTATTTTGACAAATATAGAAAACATTTCTATAACGTGTTGTTGGTTTTCCTTTTGGTGTCCCAAATTTTGGATACAAAGCATCCTCCTCTTTAGCCAGTGTGTACCCTGGTCATTTATACCATCAGTGTGGGGGGGTTTGGATTAAATAGTGCAGGTGGGTGGCCCTCAGTCTCAGTTTGCTCATGGGCTGCTGCATCAGGGCACGTCGAAGCTCAGGCTCAAACCATGGTGGGAAACGATCTCCTAAGGAAGGTCCACTTCTGTTGTCAGGACATCACATGCAGAACAATACAATAGGTGTCTTATATGTGAGTTGCTACCATTTTCACTGTGAAGTTATTCCATTCTGGTTTTTACTGTCAATTAAAAAAAAATTCTAAGAAATCAGAGGTAGTGTTGATGGGAGGACAGTATTCCTTTCTGTCAAACACCCAGAAGCCCATAGACGTGCCCAGGTGCAATGCAGTTGTACAGGAGGAGAGATACCCTTCTCTCCTCTCTTTCAACAGGAAACCACAGCACGACGACAGGGCAAGCCCAGAGCAGGGGAGTAACTGCATTGTCTCCAGTTATCTCCATTTCCTAGCAGAGAAGCAGAGGTAAGTTGAAACTGAGCGACCCACTGCTCTGATTCACATCCCAGTGCTGTTATCCTTCATCCCAGTGCTGCACGGGTAAACAGGAGCTCAGCAGGTCTGCTAAGAGAAAGCCAAACTCTGCTCAAGCAGGGGAGCTTGCTCCAGAGGCTGATATGGCAGGCAGAGCCCAGATCAACCGCTACGGCAGAATCCCATCTCTGTTGGTCAAAACTAAGAGCAGTAACACAGGGAAGTTCCAACGCAACAGCTGTACTGCAACATAACAGCTGGAAGCAGCTGGATCCCCTCGCTCCCGGGCAGTGTGGCTGGGGAATGTACCAATGGGGAGACCACAGGCATCTGCAGGGCAAACCCATAAGAAGGGCAGCATAAGCAAAGGGTACAAGGCTGGGACAGGCATGCCAAGGGTTTACCAGCTGCCATCCCCAGCAAGGAGAAGGCTGAATGGTCTGTTAGCGTATTAGTTAACCCCTCCAGGCATCTGGGATGGGTCACACAACCTCATATCTCTCCCTTCCCAGCTAGCCTCCTCCTTCATGCCTGACTCCGTGTCGTGGTTTAACCCTGGCCAGCAACTCAGCCCCACCCAGCCGCTCGCTCACTCCCCCCCAGGTGGGATGGGGGAGAGAATCAGAAGACTAAAAGTGAGAAAACTCGGGGGTTGAGATAAAGACAGTTTAACAGGTAAGGCAAAAGCCGCACACGCAAGCAAAGCAAAACAAGGAATTCATTCACTCCTTCCCATCAGCAGGCAGGTGTTCAGCCATCTTCATCACACGTAATGGTTACTTGGGAAGACAAACGCCATCACTCCGAACGTCCCCCCCTTCCTTCTTCTTCCCCCAGCTTTACATGCTGAGCATGACGTCATATGGTATGGAATATCCCTTGGTCAGTTGGGATCCGCTGTCCCAGCTGTGTCCCCTCCCAACTCCTTGTGCACCCCCAGCCTACTCGCTGGTGGGGTGAGGTGAGGAGCAGAAAAGGCCTTGACTGTGTGTAAGCACTGCTCAGCAGTAACGAAAATATCTGTGTTATCAACACAGATATCAACACAACACTGTGTTTCCAGCACAAATCCAAAACATAGCCCCATACTAGCTGCTATGGAGAAAATTAACTACCCCAGCCAAAACCAGCACACTCCTGCAAGCAGACGCGCTCAGGAGGTGAATCCTCATCCTTCCACGCTGCTCAGCCTCACACACCCACGGCTGTCTGTCTGCCTGCAGCCTCTTAACAGTCAGACCCAGACACCAGAATATGCAAAACTTCCCATAGGAACCCTGTAGGCCCACGGTAATTACAGGCAAACTCTGGTGCTGGTTGGGGCTGTGCTGAAATTACCAGCAGCAAAGATAAAACCTCCGGGCAGGCTCTCAAGCTATTTAGATTACAACTCTGCTCAGCTTAGCAGTGCTCTCCACAGCAGCATCCACCTTTCAGCCACGTCAGCTAGTCACCTTGCAGGGTTTTACACCGTTTTACCTGCTCCCCAGTTCTTCAAGTTTTTTGTTTGTTTGATGGTTTGTTTGGGCTTTTTTTGTTTGGTTTTTTTTTAAGGCTTCTGTCTGAGATACCTTGGTAAGATTTTCTCCTCTAAAGTCCTCACTAGACACCGCTTCCAAGGTTCATACTCATGAATTTCATTATTTCCGATGGAAATTGCATGCATCCCAGGTCCCTGGAGCATCGAGGGGAGGTGATTTAACTACTAATGTCAGTCTGATAATTTTGTGCCTCGGTTTGGAGGCATCCTCTGCGGCCATTTCTCCACTAAGCGCTTGGTGTCTTGAATTTTTCATGGCTAAGACATCTATGACTAAGGCATCCAGAAAGATTATTATTTTTAAATAAGGTTAGCTACTCTTTTATTTGATTTGTGTGGGTGTTATTTCATTCAGCACTTAGGTGTCTTGTGACCCACTTACAGGCTGAAACAGGCTCCAGTGAACTTTCATGCCTTTGTATTCAGGTTGCTCTTAACTTACAAAAAAAAAAAAAAACTACCTCTGAGGCAACTCTATCCTTGAGTTTTAAACTGGAAATGGCTCTTCTGTATAAGTGATTGTAAAAATGTTATATCAGTTCAATTTATGAGTCTCATGGGCTATAAGGTCCAAGTGGGGTCTCAGCAGGGCTCGGGGTGTTGGGCTTGCTTAGAAGGATAAGAAGCGCGGGGGACTGTCATGAGCTTCTGTTAGCTCTCGTGAAAGCTCACGCCCCACATCCCAGAGGATCATGGACCCAGGGCATCTCCTGATTTACACGAGGCAGTTGGGGTGAAGCTGCTGCAAAGGCTCAGGTGCTTCTCGCCCACCTCCAAATCCTCCCCCAGGCAGGAGAGAGCACTGGGAGACCTTCCAAGATCCCTTTGGAAGGAGTTTAAAAGAAAAAGAAAAGAAAACCTTCTTCTACCCCAAAACAACAGTGTCCTTGTGGGAAGCTCTGCTGGTGCCTGGCACTTTATTTTACTGGTATAATTGTGCCAGGAGAACATGTCTGATCTTCTGTACTGATATGCCCTTATGGTTCAGTCTGTCTTTGAAGACATCGTGAGGTGACTTAATTATGATGTAAATGCATCTTCAGAGCGAAAATATCACAATATAATGGCTAGGAGTTACAGTCAGGATACCAGCCTTAGAAATGTAGGACACTTGCACAGTTATCAGCACTGGGTTAACCTTACCCAAATAAAGCTAGCAAAGCATGAAAAAGAAGCATAAGGCTCCCAGTCTCTTGTTACCCTCACATCAAGAGAGGATGTCTTACCAGAAAATCTCATTTAGCCAAAACCCGTGTTGCACAGTGGGAAACAGATACAGCTTTTGGTCAGGAGGCTGGACTAGATTTACTAGCAGTCTCTCCTCACCTTGAAAGTCACCTTCATTAACAGCCACTTCACAAGCTCCTGCAGTTTCAAGGAGAAACTTAGACATTTCAGAGCAAGCGAAGTGAAGATGTAGCTATGTAGAAATATCCCAATGACTCTCCACAACTTGGAATATTTGACTTGCATGGTGTACTACACATTATAGCTGCCTCTTTTTTTTTTTTTTTTTTTTTTTTTTTTTTTTTTTTTTAAGAACTGTGCAATATAACAGGTCACGAAGGAAAGCTAACATGAAGGAAAGCTAACAAGAAAGCAAGGTCACTTATTTAGAGAAAACACGGACAGGAGACCAAGAATTATCTTTTCAGTCCTAGAAGTAAGAGGCACTAAAGTAAAGTGTATTTTATGTAAAAACGTAAGAGGTCTAGCTCATCATTATAGAACTCAACAACTTAAGTGTTAGGTGCTTACTGAAACACACACATGATCTGTCCCGTAATAAAAGCTAGTCAGTTATAAGAGACCTCACATCCACATAAACAAAGGCAGTAAAAGAACAACAAAATGACTTCAAAGGCAACAAGCACTCGCAGAGATGTTGATTTCCCTGGGCACTGAGGTCAGTCTGTGCTTTCAGAGGGTTCAGCTTGCAGATCCATCCCTTCCCTTCTGCTCTGTCCTGTCTCTGGTGCATCCCACCATGTGCCCAGAGACCCTGGCTGAGGGGGAGCTCTTTCAGTTTCTAGTAGCAGCTGAAAATCATTCTTTATGTTAACATGGGACACCTGCTTTAAAACTTGCCCTTTCTTTTTCCAAAGATTTTAATGCTCTTCAGAAAGGTTACTTCACATCCCCTGTGACTCAAAGCAGACAGAGAGCAAGACTGAAAGTGGTGGGTAGTTTCTAAAGAAATCTAGAATGCCTACATGCTTTTTAATTACCTAGCTGTCTGCATACTTAATTAAATTAAAAAACAATTACCACAATTTATGATATGAATCCAACTCTTTAGCAAACTGGGATTGCAGCTGAGTTTGCTTTTTGACTCCTTTTTTTGTTGATTCTCTGCAAACGATCCTGGCTGATGTTCCTCCTTATGGTGGAATGACAAAAGGCGGTTTTCAGTAGGTGCTCTGGCTGTTCATTTCTGGAGTGACATTAGTCTTTTTGTCTTCCTGAAGGAGATTGGATGGAGGTGGCAATTTGTTTATTGGACTTAAATGAGGTTGAATTGAAAAATAAGAGATGACAAGAACCATGGCTGAACACCATGGTGTAAATGAGAGAGTCTCTTACTGTACAGACGGGTGCAGTAGGAGAGATCCCCACAGGGAATACAAGTTCATGCTGCACCTCTAAGTTCCTTGATATTCATTCATAAACATGGATGGGTATTAATTAGGAAAGGCAAGTATTTCACCGGTGCAGATATGTAATCCTGTCTTTGAAGAAAGTGACAGGTGTATGTATTTGCTGAAAATATCCTGGAAATTCATGTTTTTTCAAAATAGTTACTCACCTCCTTTTGTTTAACAGAAGTATCCACAATAAGGATCTTTTCCTTAATGCTTGAAGTAGTGAAACAACTTTATAAATAACACTCATGGACTTGCATGACTTTACAAAAGCTCAAAAAACGTCTCAGCCCACGCTATTCTGACAGCAGTGGACAGAGGTGCAGAACTTCTCTGCCTCCCTACATCCCCCATGCCGTGCTACAGGCAGGTCTGGTGCCTTGCTTGGGGTTTGCTACCTGGATGAGACCACGTTGGTGCATTATCTGCCCGATATCGACATCGTCTTGCAAAAGAAATGTTGATTCTGGCAGTTTGGCCGGCAGTATCTCCAGTCTTTCAGTCAAATTAGACATTAAAAATCTGCACCTAAATCCAGTCCCATGAAAGAACTCAGTAATGTTTCTAGCACGTGTAAAATGTTGGGGCATTGAGGACAAAGCTGAATAAAATTGAGGACTGCTTTTCTTCTGCTCAAATAAAACAAGAGCAGACCACCCTCTATTTCCCTGCTGTTTGACCAGCCTGTTGAGCGGGAAGCTTGTTGGAGTATCCAACTTAACAGTCTCAGTCAAAGTGATGAAGCTGATCACAGGATTACAGAAATGTTAGCTGAGAAGGACCTTTGGAGGTCATCCAGCTTAACCTCCCACTTGGAGCGGAGTTTTTGCCAAGACTGGATCCGGTCAGCTGTGGCTTTGTCTAGACAAGTGTGTAAGACCTCCAAGGATGGAGATACCACAACGCCTCTAGTTAGTCTGCCCCAGGGCTGCACCACCCTGCTAGTGAAGAAATTTTCCTAAAGTCCAATTTGAAACTCCAAAGGTGCCATTTGATGCTATCGCCCACTGGTACCTTATCTGCTGCTACTGAGACCAGTTGGTCCCTGTTATTTTTGTAGCTGCCCCCAAGTAGTTGTGGACCTCTAGGCCTTCTCTTCCCTAGATCAAACAATCCCAGCTCCCTCTAGCTTTTTTTGTAGGCCATGTTCCCCAGACCCATGACCATCCTGATAGCCCTTTGCTGGACCCTATTTTCTCAACATTCTTTTGAACCAGGGCACCCAAAGCTGCATATAGTATTCCTCATGTGGACAAGGTCTCCAGTGCAGAGAAGAAGGGGCTAACAATTTCCCTCTAACTACTGCCTATCTTCTTCATATTGTGAAAAGGGTGTCCTGGTGGCTCGTATTCAACATGATCCATGTCCTTTCCAGCAGCACTACTTCCACTTGGCTCCCAGCCGGCACCAGTACATTGGTTTTTTCCCACCCTGGGCACAAGACTCTGCACTTCTCCTTGCTTAACTTCCTCAGATGACTGTTGTCCCAGTTTCAAGTTTCTCTGTGTCCCTCTGAATTTAAGCTCTTCCATTTGGCATGTCAACCACTTTCCTTTAACTTATCATCACCCACAATGAGGATGCACCTTCTCTCTTTATGTAGGTGGCTGATGATGCTACTGAACAATATTAGCCCCAGTCTACTACTGGAGCCCAGTGGTCCAGCCAATTTTCACCTCACCTAACAGTCCAGTCTTCTAGCACATACTTCCACAGCTTCTTTCCAAGAGTGCTGTAGAGACGGTGTTGAAAGCCTTCCTGAAGCCAAGTGGTCTTATATCTGCTGCCCGCCCCCGCTATCCGCATAACCAGGCATTTCATCACAGAAGGCAGCTTTGTTGGTCAGGCCCAATTTGCACTTCATAAATCTTGGACCATTCCCTAGTACCTTCCTGCCCTGTTACATGTTTGGAAGTGGACTCAAGAGGTTGTGCTTCCTGCACTTGCCTGGACTTGAGACAAAGCTGGCTGTACCTTGTTCTTCATCTCAAAGACAGGCGCAACACTGGCCCAGTCCTCGAGGACTTCCCCAAGCCACTGTGATTTTTCCTAGCTGAAGCTCGCTGTCACTCTCAGCCCCTTGGGGTGAATCCCATCCAGCCCTATAGATATGTGTACATCCAGCCCCTCTGAACAGTCTCTGCTGCTGGCCACCCCACTCTATCCCAAGCTGTCATGACACACACCAAGCTCTGGTGCTGGCGAAGAAGAGTACATCAGCGTTTTCCATATTTCACGTCACTTCGTTGTATCCCTCACTCGTTGACGGACCCATGGTGTTCACTATGGGCTGCCTCATCTGGAAACAGCATATGTGTAGCTCCTTTGCCAACCCTCTAGATCTCCAGCGCTGAGTGCGGGAAGCTTACAGGCACGGGGCTCCCAGCCTTTGGAGAGGAGACGAGCCTTGGAAGAGAGGATCTTCCAGGGCAGCCTTGACAGTTGGCTGCACATCTGAAACCGGCAAGTGGCAAATCTGCAAAGCCCTGAGAAGCTCAGAGACACCGATGTGGGAGAGCTGGGATTCATTTGACTATACAACCAAAGGGCTGAGGACCAAGCAGCCTTGAAGCCTGTTCATTACAGTAACCCTACAGGGTGAACTCTCAGCTTTCTGAACTCCTTCCTATGCCACTGATGAACATAACCTGCAAGGCACGCTACGAGCAGGATAGTCACTAACCTGCTTGTACTCTATCTTCTAAGCAATTGCCTTCTGAAGATAGACTTCAATTAAGGCTGCGGTAATGGCTGCCTCTCTCCATCACTGTGCAGAGTAAATGAAAATGTGCCAGACATTTCTGCTGTTCATGTCTCACAAGTCCTTAACCCTTGTGCTGACTGTCAGCCATATGTGATCTTGGCAGCAGGTCCTGTCCATTCTCTACAGAAGAAAGAAAAGAAAAGGAAAGAAAAGAAAAAAAAAGAGGATACTTTAGTATGATCAAAAGACAACTTTGTTTCCTCTTAAAGAAAAACGTAAGTCAGTGTAAATGTCTGTAAATGCTGTGTACAAATTCACCTGCATATCAGTGCTGCTCATACAGAAGAGATTCTGTATGTCTTTGGCTGAGTGTCTCAGATTAGGGTATATTAAAATGAGTGTAAATCTTCAGCTGGATCTCAGAAGGAAGCTTTCAATAGCTAGTGCCTAACATATTTGCAGCAAGACATTTATTAATGCAGTGAATTTAGTTCCATTTCCTGTTTGCAACATATCCAACAAACAGACCTTAGTTGTTATTCCAAATATGTTTATAACTGCATTTGATTTCAGGCCTGTTTTATTTGTACATATTCTAGTTTAAGGAAGGTCACACGCACTCCCTTGTTTCAAGTACAACCGCTCACCCGCATGACGTGGTGTTTTCCTGGATGACTGAAACCTTTGTGAACAGCCGGCTGTTCCTCTCCCACGCAGGCACAAGCGCAGCCCCAGACACATCTGCAGTGTATTGACTGGTGGGCACCAGCCAGATCCCTCAACGCACAGCTTTCCAGTCCCCTCTGCCGTGCTCAGAGAAACTCTTCGACCTCAAAGGTCTCCTTGGCACACACGGGGTGGGACCACGGGGAGAGTAACCTCCAGGGGAAGATGCTCAGGTCTATCATGGCTATTACTGTTCACAGCCTGCCTGGATGGAGAGCAGCTCCCACATACTCGAGAGGCAGCAAGTCTTTCTACCCTCTGGCCCATGGCCAACTCCACTTTCACCAGTGGGGGAAAGATACAGTGAAGCATGTATCCACAGAAGATCTTTTCAAAACATCATTAAGAACATTGCGTAAGATTAACAGCCTCAGGAATCTCAGACCTTTCCAGGAGAGGAAGCTCCCTTGGACCAATTTTTGTTCAGGCACCAGCATGACTTCTCCAGCTCTGCTTAACTGTCAGAGCTGAGGTGGGTTACTGCAAGATTGCTGCTTGGAGGAAAGATCTGGTTTTGCTAAGTTCTTTCTGCAAGTCCTCTGAATACAGGGTCCGAGATTTTTAATGGTGTGTAGGCTTTGTTCTTTTAGCATTGCAGAACTTACACATGACTTAGCTAAATCTTATTTCCAGAAGTGGCTAAGGTCCTCAGGAGCTTAAGGAGTCAGAGCAGGATTTTAAAAGCTGGTTGAGACATGATTTGGTTTCATTTGAACAGACAGGAAACAAAGAAGGACCTATAAAGACACCCTGGCAAAGAAAGCTTATGAATGTCATTTTACTTTACAACCACTGAAGTCTTCTCCTAAAACGTATGTTAAAGATCAATCCCAGGGCGAAGGGAGAAAAAATCCAAGATTTGAATAAATGTACAAAAGGAAGGGGCAACAGATGATAAATCCTGAATGACTAGTGCATTAGATGATGGCATATCCTTTCTGAGCAGACATCGGATGCACTAGATGGGAAGGAACTGCATGATGTATTGGGAGTCAAGAAAGCAAAAATGAAAACCTAAAATATTTTAGTCTATTTTGCCAGGAAAACAGTTTATGTAATCACATTGTAAGTATATCTGTACCTCTTTCTTCTCCCACTTGTTCCTTTTAATCAAATTAAATAGAAGTAAAGAAACCTTCTAAATAATTTGTCTACAACTTCCACAAAAATAAATAGCCAAATAGAGAAGATGCTTTTTGAGCTGCAACACAAACTCTTTTTTAACAAGCAGGGAGCCCAAAAGGGAAAATTGCTCTTGTGTATAATGCTCTCACTGTAGGAAAAGCTCAAGTAAGAGATAGCAAGTCCTTAGAGCACTGGCTCAGGAACAAGATCTGCTTACACTAGAGAACTAGCAAAATCACGATCCTCAGCTGCAAGTCCTCCCTGCTGCATGGACAACAGCTTGCTTTTGAAGCAGGCAAAGAGCAGTTTCAAGGTAAATTAGCATCAGGTTTTGTTCACCTTAACAAACCACGTTATAAGCCACAACAGGCAGCCAGCTGCTTCAGTGCAGCCACCAAGGCAGCTAGTATGGACGAACATATTTGTTGAAGAAGGGGAGGTTCCTTGAGGCATCAGCAGGGCATCAAAGCAGAGCAGAAAGCGACTCTTGAGGACAGGGTAATGGAGAGTCAAGCTCGAGTTGACAGTAAAACTGAGAGCAAAAAAGGGTTAGTAATAAAAAGGCAAGAGTGGAAACATCTAAGGTTGGAACAGTACAACTCACTCACAAGCACAGAAGAGGAAGTCACCAAGCAACAGGGAAGAGAGAAGAAACAGAGAAGACCAGGGGCCAAAGTCAAGAGAGAAAAAAGACGAAACTGCAAATTGTTTGGAAGCACAGAAAGGTGGGAGGGGAGTCAAAGGCTACTACTCATCAGCAGTTCTTTCTCTATTCTTTTCTGCTGTCTTAGGAACCAGCTTTTCTTCTCACTGTTTCTACAGAAGCTTTCTCCTCCAGAGTCAGAAGGCATTTCTTACCATCAGCTTTTCACAGGCTTCGTGCTGCTGCTTTGTAGGCAGGAGAAAACAAGACCCAATGGGAGGAAACTCCAGATCTTATTCAGAGACTAATTCGGGCAGCAGCTCTGCCCATGCTTCTTCCCTATCCAATGATCCTCCCCTCCTACCCAAGGCCACCTCCTACACACACCTGAAATCACACTTTGTATTTGACACCCACAAAGCACTTGAGAGCACCTCATTTCCTGAGTAAACTGTTGTATACATTAAGCATTACCACAGAATAAATGAGTTAATTTTTCAAGAAATTTGTACTTCTCTGAAGCTGGAGACCCCCTTCCATATAGAAAGATAGATGGACAATAGGGGAAACTAGGACATAACAGGCTTTGACTACCTGAAATGCGTGAAGCCCAGTTGAGGCAGAACTGAGACTTTGATGGGAAAGTTCTGTTTCCCAAACTGGTGAAGACCAGAACCTTAGGAATAACTGGAAATTACTTAGCAAATGAAAAAAAAAATCCTTTCGGTATTGCATGCATGTGATACGCAGTAACCATTTGCAGCTCATAGCTTGAAAGGGAGCTTTATTTTGTTTCAGTACAGATTCAGTCCAGTTCACAGAGAACACATTAGTTAATACATATCTTCACTTTGTAGGAGAAATGGGCATGAACACATCAGCACTCAGTCCCCAGCCTTTTATAGCCAATTTCTGCAATTTCTGCCCTGAAAGCATCATGTATGGCACACAGGTTTCACTAACATCCCATATAGAAGCATCTCTAGAAACACAGGAGAGGAGGATGTACATCTCAAGGACTGTAAAACTGTATGTATATACTGCTTGGGGATTTAACTTTCAAAATCCTGGTTTTGACATTAACTTGAAAGTTTGTTTTAAAAGAATGTGTCCCTGAATAATATATATTCTTCCTTGAGGCACACGTTCAAGTTCAGGCTACGGATAGCAGTCTTCACTTTAAGCAGCCATTGAGAGCTGAGGACTCAAGAGCACAAAAAACTCTCTTAAAACCAGGTCTCCATGAGCTGCAATAGCAGCTAATAGGAAGAAGGGTACCTGAATCTTGGCAGAACAAAGCAGTCTCCCTCATTTAACCATTGTATTAGAACCTGAAAACAAAGCAACAAAGGCAAGGATCTTAGCTAAATCAGTTCCTGTTAACCTACCAAACCTACCTCCCTTGTTAGACATAAGGTCTGGTAGCACTCGTGAGGCTTTGGTGTTTTTAAAGCACAACATAGGACTCAAGACTCCAAAAGCTCATCTACTTCCCCTGCACATCCAGGCTTATACCATGTGGTCTAGCAAAAGACACTGTCGCTCTTCACAAAACCTTCATTACTTACATTCTTTGATATACCCAGCACAAACTCTCCCCATCACAGACAAAGGTTCTATCTTTAAGCAAAACAAAGCTGGTAAGTTTATCAGCTTTATTATTTTAGGCAGTTATCTTCTATGTGAAAAAATAAAAAATCCCAAATCCTCTTTCTGGGAGGGGATTAAAGGGTGACTTCTTTTAAACCATGTTGGCTGTAAGGGTGACAAAACCCCAATATCCTCCACAACCTAACATGAAACCAGCATGAACATGGAAAATACTCACAGAATGAAGATGAAAGGACAGAAAAGGGACTATGAAAGATACTTTCAGTCTGAACCATGTTTCAAGTAGCTTAGATTGTCAAAGCCATTTTAGAAGTTTTGTGCACTTAACTTGCTCCTGAATACTCCCCTATTTTTTCTGACCTTTCCACCTAATCACTTTTCTCTCAAAGAGCAACAGAAAATGAGAAAACAGATCACAGGAGAGACAATGAAAGCAGTGTGTTAGCATATACTATCAAGTACAGAAAGTATTCTCTAAGCTGTCAAATATAAGAGCAACATGGCAACTTCCATTTTTCCTCCACTTAAAGCAATCACGTTTTGAAAATGTTTAAAAGAAAATGTCCAAAAGTTCATGCCCAAGCTCCTCAAAGTTTTAAACACAGCATCTTACAACTGAGAGAACACTGTTTGTCTTTTTATTTGTAAACCAGAGTTTGAAATATCTTACAATATACTTTTAATCTCATTTTTCTAATGAAACAGCATTTAAGAACTGAAAAAACAGTGTGCCATTAAATGTTAAGGACCGTATTTTAAAAACCTTTATTAAAAAAAGGTTATATAGGTATGATGAATTTAAGTTGTATTTTAAAGTCAACTACTTAAGCATCTAAATGATTGAAAATGAAGTGCAAAATTGGAAGTCCAGTCACAGATGAGGCTGTAGAGTCGTGCTCAAGATAGAAGAGGTCTACCCTTGGCAGGCACAGCTGCACACTCACAAGCTAACTTAGTCCGTCTCAGCCATGAATCCTGCAGATCTGAGCAACATCGCTGATTAGGTCAGTTTGATCTACTATAAACTCTCCCTTTCTAATAAGAAGGATATTAACTAAAGCTTTCAGTTAAGCAATAAAACTTTTCTAATTAGCAACAAAAAATAAAAATGACATGCTTGCTCTGTTTCAGGCACTTTCAAGATCATAGTTTATTTACTGTAGGTAAAAAGCTAGTATACAGATTAAGGGATCCCTTAAATTTCAACTCTACAGTTACACACCATCTAGTATTCTTGCTCTGAATATTAACCAAAAAAGTTTCTAAACACCTGTAAGCCCCACTATAAATCTGCATTGTTATGAGGGGAAAAAAATATATAAATCAATGCTTAATTTTTTCAATGCATAATATTTACACTGTGAAACTAATGGGAGATAACAAGCAGTGGCAAAGAGGCAATAAATTTTAAAAAGCCAAAGTTTTATATTTTTTTTTTTTACAATAGTGTGCTAATCAGCATAATTGTATATAAAAAATTAAAATATAGCAGAGCGTCCCATTACAGAAATCTTAATCATCTGAACTGCAGTCATTACTTGCTAATCATTTACATGCAACACCTGCTAGGACTGACTTTTTTTAAAATGTAAAATAGATTATGAGGTTTAAGAGACAAACATTAATTTGTGTACAAAATTGAAAACGGCACTCAAGTATGGTACTGGTCACAAGCCTCTTCCACACACGGGGTGGGGGAGAAATACAAACAATGATAGAAACTGGTCTCTTTCCATACACTAATTATGGAAGGCAATGCATAGACTGAGAATACCTGGATGGCAAACTCCATAGACACTGTAAACAAACAGCTTTCACATACATGCTTTTCACAGGAGGCCTTTCTTTTCATCAAATGGCAACGGCTGACAGCAAATAAGGGGCACCAGGTGTACAATTAAGTAGATCTTGCAAAATACTAAGATGGGGCAGTTGTTAATATACAATTTGAACTATATATACAATATAATGGAATGTATCCCATCCCAAAACTGGTTTATGAAACAACTGGACCTTTCTATACTAACCTTATGACTCAGCTATCGTTCTAATGAAAATATAAGTACACAAGAGACTTGCATGAAAACTAAAATTTATGGGGCATTTTACAGTAACTATTGATAAAGCTGCTTAACGTCATTTCTGCTTTTAAAGTAATTTTGTTAGATATAATGGAAACAACATCTATGTATAAAATGTCCTGACAGACACTTCAACATGGAACTTTGGTGATTTTAAAAAGGCCCTTTTTAATCTGTTATGAATTGTGCTGCAGAAGTATTGATGCATGCACACATCTGTGTCAGCTGAGACTAGTGGTCCAACTGCATGCACATTTCCTCCTCGAGGTGCTTTCGGTGTTAAACCACTTCAATAACAATAAGATGAAAAATAGATTAAACAAAGTATTTCAGATAACTCAAACGGAATAAGAAATGGAATGCCAATATGGCAGTAAAACCTTTTTCTGTTGTTTTTAAACAGGAAGGTCTCTTGTACCAGCAGAATCCTGTACACAGATACACAGAGAAGGAGGGAATACACCACTTATAATTCCCATTAAACAAGAGCCGATTCATCATGTGAGAAGGTACAAATTACAGAAAACATGAATAGTCAATAGAAGAGAAACAACTGGTTTACATGAAAGAAGAGAGAACACTTCAGTCTGAATGCAGTTATTTTGTGAAAGCTGCTACAACAGCCCACAGAACCTCATTTGTGTTGGCTTTCATACATTCAACCTCAGGGTCTAAATCCAGAAGCTGCCGCACTCTCTTTGTGGCTAAATCATACTGCTCATCCAAAAGGGGGGCAAAAGCGTTCTCCAGAACATCTGAAGCATGGGCTAAATAAACGAGTGCCAGCAAGCGCTTGTCCATGCGGTGAGGGTCATTCACCCATTTGTCAAGAACTGCTTCCTGAACCTTCTTGATGAGGCGCTGTTTGATATTGTTGTTGGTGAGAGGGTGTGTAGTCATGTCAAAAAGAAGGAAGTTCTGTTTCTCTGTTGTCAGTACGCCTTTTTCCACCAGATTTTTAGCTAACCGTTCACGGACGTTTCGTAGTTGGTAGTGCAACTTCAATGGGTTCCATGTTTCACCTAGAAAAGCAAGCAAAAAACCCAACAGTCAGGCAAAGTTTAAGCTGTACTATTATAGTGACTTCCCCCACGGTCCCCATGGCACAGAATGAGCTGTCAAATTCATATAGCTGACTATTACACTAAGATATTGTGCTAATGTCAGCATTTCTCTGATCTCTGACCTACCCAGATATAGGCATAGAGACAGAGAACACGAGAACCTCCTCCTCGGAGCTTCAGTGTACATTTAAAGTTTGGATGAAATGCTAGCTAAGCCATGTGTTGATTAAGGATATGACAAATAAGCAGTCTTGTACTGAAGGAAAAAAAAAAACCAAAACCCAAACCAGTCATGAAGAAAGTTTACTTTTAATAATAAAAATAAGCATCCCCTCCAATCTTGTGCATTTGTCTGCTTCCAGCCTTTTACCATTTCAGAGACTGAAGAAGTGTCATTGCCTTTTTTTCCTGCCACAGAGACAAGGTAATGCACACCTACCCTGTGCATTTCTCTATTTCTTCAGGTTTCCATTCTTCTCTCCCTTCCTGCCCCCACCAGGTGAAACAGTGACCATGCACTGTGTGAGGGTGGGGGGGTATGTGTGTACACAGGAGCACATGTTGGGTAGGAGCTTTAATGTTTCTATAAAAATTATTTCTAATGCTTTTTGTTAAGGCTGGAGAATCTGGCCCTTCAGAGCATGTAATGGTGGATGTGCAGAGGAGGGAATTTAAAAAGCACAAAATCAGCATCAACAGTTACTGATAAAGCTAAAATTGTTAGGCACTGAGAAATCCACCTTTGCTTAAGAGTTTACTTAACAAGCTAAAATTTTAGGTCCAGCCTACCTAAGTATTTATCTAAGTATTAAAATCCCCTCCTGATATATACATTTTAAGATGCAAGGGAAGAAACAGCATTCACTATGTCTCATACAGATGGGGGTTTTCTACAAATGATACGAGAATTTCTGTATCAATTTGTTTCTATCTCAGAAAGCTTTTTAAAAATTCATTGGTTAACATAAAATAATAATAATAAAACCCACAGATGACTTTAAGGTTTCTCCCACTGTGATGGAGGGTGACATACACTGTATCCAAGTAACAGCCAAGTTAAGTGAACAAATGAGGTGACACCAACTGCATAGTGAAAGGCAGAGAACCCACCCAGGCCTGAACTATACAACTCCCTATAGGTCCCACACTTCATTGAATGTGATTCCCCAACTTGACCATGAATGAAACTATCACACAAAAAAGTAGTTTCCTCAGTGTTTCACAGGGCAAAGGCTATTTCCCAGATTTTTCTACATTTGTTAGATGAATGTGGCTATATAGTAATAAAAATCAGTACTGTGGTGACACCTTGTGACCAGTCTCCTCAATTACACAGACACTTGCTTGTCCAAACACAGACAGATGTTTGTTACATCTACAGGAAGACTTGACATTTCGATCCAAACTTTTGTATTCCCCACACTTGCTTCTCTTAGGGGCTATCTTATAAACAAGATCAGCCTGGCAAACATCACCTTACACGTCCATACAAATACTTCCATGGTGGCTTTGAACTCATATGTACTGTAACTTCAAGCAGCATTCTTCGCATCGCTGATAATTACAGACACAGTAGCTATTTTTCCAGGATCAGGCCCTAAAGCAAAATTCTAAAAGAGTTTATTAAAAAAACCCAAAGAAAACACAAAAATGTTTTTCTTCAAAGGGCAGTCCTCTAAACCATAGAAAATGCAAAGAATCCTAATGCCATCCCAGAACTAGTAATTAATGACCATATGTAAGTAAAAATGATTGACACAAGTCTTCGCCACACAGCACTGACAATAACTACCTTCCCAGAGCCAAAGCTCAGCAGGGTTAGGAAAACCTTAGCTTAGCTCAAAGAAAATCTACAACATTGTTCATTCATTAGTTGACCTTTTTTGAATCAGTACTAATTTGCTGTGCTCTGCACTGGGAGAGAAAGTGAAATGCCAGCACAAATTATGTATTTGGGACAAGAAAAACGAATTGTTTTTGCAGAATATAAAAGTGAAGGAGAGCTGAGCAAGAACTGAACTGCAAGGGTACGCAGCAGCCATACCCCCTACTGATCAGGACTGCTTTGTTCTCCTGTCTCCCCCCTCTGCCCGACAGTCAAGGAGCAAGAGGGGAGGGATGGCAAGGACAGCAGTATGAACTGATGCGCAAGGAAGGCTGTTTAAGATGGTGTGGGATGAATGGGAAGAACATAATGAAAACAAGAAGGCAGAGAAAGTTGGAGAGATTCCGAAACTCTTACTTATCGGTTGTTACAAGTAACAGATTTAGATGGACAACTTCAAGTCTCCTTACCTCCTTACCCCCCACGTCCCAGAGTCATATTGTTGACAAAACAGTGGGATTTTTCCTGCACTGTTTGTGCAACTGAAGTACAGCTCTGACCTACTCCAAAGAAGCTGCATTTTATGTGTTTTGTAAAAACAGACAAACCCTGGTAATGAATTCTGGCTACAGAAAAAAAACAACAGCAAAACAATAAAAGCACTACATGTTAAAAGATGGTCACTGTTAATTTCAGTTTAATTTATGCATCCTGAGGATACAAATGTTGGCGAGGTATATGAAAAATGTAAAGCATATGCAATTGTAAAGATGAAATCTAATTGACATTTCCTTTTTTTTTTTTTGCAACAACTTACTAGCTTTACAGGAAGAGCTGTGTGCAAAGTACTCATCTTGAAGACTTTCTTTTGAACAAAAAGAAGTATCTAACAGTTGAAAATATTTATTACATTTCTCCAGTTAATGGAAAAATAGAACTCCTGACTCGTTATTGTTTGCTTATGATTAATGGCCAAATCATCCTCAATTTTTACACCCGAGCAGTGAGCTCCTCATCTCCTTTCTTTATCAAAAGATCTGAATACTGCATCCATACACCTATACTCCAAACCTCCACTAACCCTCATTTCCAATTACAGAGAAAGGCAGTTATATCTCCAGGGTGCAGTCCTGATTTACTTTAGAGTCAGCGGAAGGCACCTCTTCCACAGAGTTGAGATGTCCTCTGACACTTCCATATAGATCCCTTCTGTACCAAGTTAAGTCAAAAGCAACAGTTACTTATATTTGATTAAAGGCTACAATCAACAAGAGACTACCCTAGAGGACAGACTAATTAACTTTTTTTGCATACTTCCCCCCCCAAAACCTTACAGTATAATCTCTAGTGATGCCAGATAATTAGCTTTGTTGGGGGGAAAAAAAGCAAATACATTGTGTCCAAGGCTTACCACTAAGCAGTTCAATCCAATTTTGTACTGTTTCAGGAGGCTGGGTCTCTTTTATGTGTTTCAGAGCTTCATCAAGCAGAACATCCCCTGTAGGAGCATCTGACTTGCAAATCACCTAGGATAGAATAAAATGCAGTCAGTATTTTGATTATTAATTCATATACCATTAACATCCACCAATAAAAACTGGGAAAATCTACCTATTATCAAAACCAAGGACATCAAAAAAAAAAGGAACCATCTCTAAGAATATGCAACTTTAAAAGAAATACCTAGTTGTTGAAAAAAGCTATCTAGGATTTTAATTACAAAGCTGTGTTAAGTCTTAGGTTATAGATAACTTAAATTAACCTTAATTGACTAAAACTATAGTATTAATAACATGCTTAAAATCTAGCTTTTTAAGGAAGATAATCCACTAAGCTGGCCAGGTCCTTCGCTTCCTCCCCAAAACAAAGTATACTACAGTGTTAAATTACTCTCTGATGGCAGTCTATTTTACAGCTTCAAGTAAATTTATTCAAAATACTGTAGTTAAACAATTAGGCCACGTGAAATTGAGAAATCAGTTACAAACTGAAAAAAGCAGGAAAACTGATTTTCTTCTTCCATATATTCATGGATAATAATAGGTTCAAGACAACATCTGTAAGTTTTATAGCTCTGAAGAACACATTGACCAGCAATACTACGTTCCATTCACTAACAGTTAAAACACACGTATTAGGCAAAATATGCATGTACTAATAAACCCCTTAATATGCAATAATAAATGCAATATCACTTAAGTTTGTTATTTAATAACTTCTGAAATTGTTTGAGCTCTTCCCTCAAGAGAGCACAGGAGCACAACAAAAAAAATCACTCACAGTAACATAATAAAATTTGAGTAACTGCTTGTTTACCAGTGTAAGTAGTTATATAAACCATGTACAAATACAATTTTTTCTGGTTAGAAAAACAAGAGCACCAAACGAAAACATACAGATTAAACTAGCCCAAGTCAATATGTTTGAATAAAAACAAAATAACAAGAAAATCTATCTTTCTTTAGGAAAAGAAGAATTACTATAGTTTCAAAGCTATTCATGAAAATAACGACTATATATGGCAATTTAAATAGTTTTACAAGTTAGCACTTTATAAGCATCCGGTAAAAAGATAACAGGCCCTTGACAGAAAAACTAACACATCAACACAATTCCACATACACAAGAGAAGAAGCAAGTAAAAGCTCTTATTTTTCGTAAAGCTTCACACTAGTCAGAAAGGCGTCCTGGAAAAGCTTTAAGTGTCCTATTGAAATACATCCCAAGTTTAGTTCTGTTCCGCAGTTCTAATGATCCTTACTACAAACAATAAAGGAGTACAATACACTTCACAGGGTCTGTAGATGACACTGAAATGACTTGCAATGGTAAGACAGCTTCAATACTGGCAAGATGATCCCAAACTAGAGATGTGTACAAAGTCAATGAGATGAAATTAAAAGGAAAATTGCTGGAGAGATCTTTGTGAATACCTAACAGGTCACAGCTGGAATACTATTTCCAATTTAGATGGTATATATACAGTACAGAAACTAAGATTTTTAATAAAATCAGCAAGAATGAACCAGTCCACAATGCCAGGCTAAAAAGAACAAAGTTTGTTTAGATCTAAAAAGAAAGCATGTAAGATATTTTTACAAAAAGGGTATCAAACAGCAGCTTAGGGTGCCTACTTTGGGAAAAATAAGAAGATACCAGCTTATTCAGGAAATACAGAAGATGCAGGATGTCAAAAACTTCAACAGGCAAATTAAACCCCAGGGAGCTGTTGAATTCCATTCACTGGAGAATTTTAAGACTAAACGGAGGGACCAGAGAAACCTCATTATCTGTTATTGCATCAAGATTAAATGGTCTCTTGAGATACTGTCCAAGTCTCCATTTTTGGGAGCTGAGATCACTCCAACCATAAACCTTGGATATTTGATTTTAAGAACACAACTACACTCTAACCTAGACAATTCCTGTTTAAAACTAAACAGACGACAATGCATATTTATCTTGCTGATTTACAAGCTTGCATCACAGCGTCACTCAAAACCTCTATTAACTACATATAATGATATTACGTATCTTCCAGTTTTGTATCAAGATTGTGAATTTTTGGAAGTTTCTGGTCTTTAATTATACAGGAGCATACTTCAAATTGGGTTTTTAAGCTCTAGATTGCGGCTGTTAATAGCCACCTTTCAGATATTCCTTTAATAATTAGCCTAAAACCATCCAACTTATTTATCTTTACTTCTTTTTAAAACATTTTAAAACAAACAAAAAAAAGACATTCCAGCAGTATCTTCATTTCTTTGAAGTGTCCCATATGATTAGTTTCACAGTAACCGTAGTTACATTGGATCGCTCCACCCTGCTGCCGTTAGTAACTTACTACTCACCATCTCACTTTAACAGGTAAGATGTGAAGTCATCCTTTTGACCTGTTTTATTATTAAAAAAACAAAACCAAACCAAACAAACCTCAAAGGGATAAAAAATGCTTTTAAGCCTAGGATATATGTAAGCGCGTTTTTTAAAGTTTAAAAAACAGCCTTCCTTGCTTACTTGAGGTTAAGATACATTTTTGTACCACTGCAAAGAAGTTTAAGAAGTTAGCCTGAATATAATGCACCATGACAGTACGAGCCTAAACATACAGGCATTTAGAGGCAAGAGCTGTAAGGAGCACAGACTCCCCCATTCAACTCAGTCAGGACTCCACAAGCTCTTGAGAAGCCACAACGCACAGCGATTTTGTTTCCAAGTTTACCGTTCTCTGCAGCCAGGCATATAAAGCACTGTTTCTTCTCATTTCTCAGCTACACTGAATATTCACTGCACAGATTCTTCTGATTATCCTTTCCCTCAAACAAAAGTATTTTGCTTCACACTTCCATAGTATTTCTCTTCCCCTTCCCAGCACATGGTGACAGGCAACAGCGGAAGCCCAGCCACCTCTCTCTTACCTTCATGGACCTGCTCTTTCTTGAAGGATTTATTGATGAATGCTTCCTGGTTAACTCTCTTCAGAGTCGTAACAGCACAAGAAGAGTGGGAAATCGAGTGCGTTGGGGATCTTGTGAATTGAATCATCACAGAAGATTAAGCAGCCACAAGGGGGATTTTTTTTTCTAACAGAGGAGCTAAGGTAGAGAAGGAAGCCAAGATCCTGGTTCTTCAGAGATGATGGTCCTTAGCCTTACTGCAAAAAGTCTTTCTTTATTCCAATTTTTCAGTGATTTATTGGGTACTAGATTTGCCCTGTATCCAACTGCTGAGGAAATTTCAATTATATAGAATATTTAATTTGCATTTTCCACAATGCAGCTTTGCAATTAAGCAATACTGAAGATTAAGCACTTCTTGCGTTGCCTTTTAAGTAAACTTCATTATTTACTTTTAATACAAAAATTCACTCACGCATGAATCACTCAGAATTGTCAGCTATAAATACTGAAGTTAATCTGCCAAGGATTTGTTGGAATTTCTTTTGTTTTTAAGAACTCTAATTTTTTTTAATGTTTCTTTCTGAGGCTGTAAGGCAGCACAGGGTACCATTTTCTATCTTAAGTAACCACTAGTCTTAGAAATTACTTTAGTTATATATAAACCTCAACATTCATTTATTTGTTTCTAAAATTGATACCAGTAGATAGAACTCCAAAATGATGCAATGATTACATACTTTTAAGACAAATTTACGAGGATGTCGCAACATAAAATACGTCATACTGACTTTCAAAGTTTCACTAACGTCCATCAAGTCCTTGTCTCAGTCTCAGTTTCTCAGTCTCATTTGTCTCTCTATGGCATTCAAGCATGGAAAATGCATCTCGATCCATTCTGAAGTTCTGCCTTAGAAACTGCAAAAACTGATCAGCAAAGATCCACCTGATGTAAGGCTTGAAGTGGAAATCATTGTAGGTAGCAATCTTTTAAGCCAGCTGTATAACCAAGGCCACAGTTAGCTGGTTATAAATCCATACTACTGCCCAAAGAACTAGTTCTACCTCTTCTTCTCACGTCATTGCTTGTGATGGCAGTCTCACTTGTGCCCCACAGGATGACAAGATCAAGAAAGTGATTCAAGCAAAAACTAAACTGATCAAAGTAGTGAATTAGTTTTCAGCCAGAGGGGTTACCTGACAAGGCTGCAAAAATGCTAGTAACAACCTGAGATAGACTCCAATAAGCCTCTTCGCAAGGACAGGACTACCCTTCTCAACTGCAACACAGGCTAAAGTGACTGAAGCCTAAACTCCTCCCTTGGGACCATGGCTTGAAGATACAGGGTTTTGATTCACAAATCAAAGCTTTGAGTTTTAAGGAGGTTTCACCTTCCCACAAAATTCGAGGATGGACCTGGCGTGAGGAGGAAGAAGGGCTAGCTTGAGAGGCAGAAGCTATAGAAAATGGTATTGCCACTTAATCACAACCTTGGATGCAACTAGACAGCTCATTCCACTCACTAAGCACAGTATTTAAGGCACAGCGAAAGCTGAGGGCAAGGGGAGCAAATCCTGCAAAAGGGGGACAAGGAGGACACTTGGTAGAGTTGAGACACTTAAATCTAGCCAACACAGACACAAGACTGAAATTTGGTGTTAATGCAAAACTTCAAATAAGGTACAAAAGAACACAAGTCATTCATGAGAATGATTTCTTAATTGGGAGAGGTGGTGCAGGGGGAGAAGAAACCTCATATATATATATATCAGCAGTTAGGGATTTTATTTGCAAGAAATTACTTAAGCAGAAACCAATTTTCATCCGAATTTTAAATTAAAGCCTTTTTCATAGAACCCTCCTGCCTGCAAAAAGAAATCTCTCAATTGCCTTATAACAGCAGAAAGAACAAAACCTTTAACACTGGGTAGCTTTTAGATCTCCTTAAACAAAGGGTGGAGGGGGGAGAAGAAACAAAACACACCCGCCCACCCCCAAAACCACATAATAACATTTAACAAAAAAAATCCCAGAAACAAAAAACCCAACCAAATAACAAAAAAAAACCCATAAAACAAACGACCACTAAAGACAACAATAATTTTGCTTGTATTCTTTACTGAAGATATGTACAGGTTATCTTTCCATTTTCCTAAAAAAAAAACCAACCATATTTAAAATTTCAGGTGGATAGAGCTGACAAGGTTTGCACAGAATGAAAATAACTGCTAAAGAACATTCCTGAATGCTTAAGGAGCCAAAAGCTTTGGAGGAAAAAAAAATTCGTGCAAGCTACTCAATGCTGCATATGCTTAAATGAAGCTAAAAGAAGTAGGAGCTGTTTGTATGAACAGAGGTTTGATTCTTCAGAAGAGGAGGAAGCTCGGAGAAGGTTCGGGAATTTGTAAGCTTTCCTTTAAAAAATGTAGCAAAAGATAATATTGATGGGGAAATGTGCCATAAAAGAGAATTTATTTGTGGTGGGTCGACAACATTTGACCATGTTTTCAATAAGCTTATTTTACAAGTATCCTCTAATGCTGATGAAGTAAAAATTCATCAGCGTTACTTTGCACATTTTGTACTAAGGAAAAACCCAGCGGCAAAAGTAATAAATTGAGGCCTCAAATCTTCAGTCTAATTCAATAAAGGACCTTAAAAATTCACCCATCTTAAAGGTCAGTGAGAACAACAAACTTAACACACCAGTCACATGCTTAAACTAGATACAGTTTTATGTTCTCAGGGGCCCAAGGTACAAGGATCATTTCCTTCCCGTGCATTGCAAGCACAAACTGCAACACTCTGCACACCAGAATTAAACTGGTGGTTTGCAGGATACATCTGGCAGGCTGTCAGTTAGTCACTCCTTTCAGTCCCAGCCACATCTCACCAACAGTGCAAAAGCCAGTTCCTTCAGCAGACTACAACTGGTGCTACTGGCTTTCAGCAGTAACTGCTGCCACCATGCCCTGGCCAGAGCCACCACCAACCGTTTGTGCAAGGTTCCCAGCAGCAGAAGGAACACGTCAAGAGTAACAAACAGGAGCATAGAACAAGTACAGAAGATTTTCCAAGGCACTTCAGCTTACCATTTAAACACTCTCAACTACATGCATCTAACATAGGTCACTATTCAGAATCCCTATCCCCATGTAAAGGAAAAAAAAGTCTTTTTCTTGCAACCAGTTGTAATTTATAGCTACTGTATTGCCTGGAGCATGACACAAAGTAAATGCGACCATTTTCCTCCACTTACCTTCCTTGTTAATAGACTTTTGCGCCTCATTCCACAAGCCTCTAGCTGAAGACGCCCTCGCAACGCCAATTCAATTAACATACAGCCACGCAATCCTGAGGAGATGCAGTCATTCCAGAATGATGTGTAACCCTGTGAAGAATGAAAGATAGTAAGATATCTCCATCTCCACCTGAAAGCAAACAGAAAAAGTGGCTTACTGCGTTCTCTTGCCTTCATACACTTTTGAAGTAGCATCACTAGCCAACTACCATGTACTGAAAACATGAAAGAGAAACAGACTCATCCCCTGTTAGTTTTGACGCTTAGTCTCTGGTCTTTGAAGAACAGGAAACCTCAGGAAAGTGATACAGTGAGGTATCAAGAACTGTGAGATATAAAGTGTAGTTTATATGGAGTCAAAATAAACTTACTACGTTTTTAAGACATGAAGCGTTTGGCATTATCGACATCACACAGGCTTATCTGAGTTTCCTGAGAAATATTAACGTGATTTTACATCCATAAACAATATGGCACGGATGAAGTAATATTGATTTTCAGGCGGTTATTAAGTAAAATATGGAGTATACTGGAAACACAAATGTGGCAATCAGCACAAACCACAGAAGCGATTTTTCAGCTTGAATATGGTAAACCAAAGGACGAAAGTTTTCAAGCAAATTCTTGGAATAGCCACTATTTTGTCATTTAAATCCTTTGAAAACATGTATTTTTTAAAGCATATTTTTTAATATTTAAGTATCTAAGACAAAAAAACATCATTCTGAGAAATGTTTTGTCATTTGAGAAATGACTGCAGAAACACTTGGTATGATCCAGAAAGACCTTCCAAAACTCCTCTAGTGATGCATCTCTGAAAATACCTACTTTGGGATACTTAAGAGAAAAGTGCTGGAAACAAGGAAAAAAAAAAAGCACTCCCTTTCATAAAATTTATCTTAACCATTAACAAAGACTAGCTTAAATCAAAAGCAATTCAATTTTATTCTATTCACAAATAAAAGCTGCCAATGTATAGAGATACAAGATGCATACATCTGAAGTCCACTGAACTTACAAACTAGTCCCTAACTAATGCATGCCATTAAATATAGATTTCCCAGAACATGGTAATATTTGTTTCCATTTAGTATTTAGCTATTTTCAAGAGCTGTATTATATAGATGACCAATACTTCTGAAAAGTCTACGAAAGCTCTGAGTCTCTAGAAAGTAATTACTGAAATATGTCACAGCTATTTATTTAAAAGGCCATAAATATAAGGTTGGAAAGGGGTTTCTACTGAGAGCTGATACTTTGTGAGTATCAACTAACCTCGTAAGTCAGCCATTCTGTAAATTAAGATTTTGGTTGGCATCAGAGGGTTTTTTGCCAAAAAACATGCAATATAAGGTGCAGTACTTGCTTGATGAAAAGGTAAAAAAAAAAAAAAAAAGAGGACATGACTCCTACATTCAACTATTGCCAATCAAATAGCCTCTTTACATAGTAATTTTTGAAATCAAGACAATACATATGCAAACTAAAAATCTATTGCACAAACTTACAGCTGTGGCACGATAAATATACACTTCCTTCTATTCACAAAAAGTGTTATATTATTATGCAAACAATTAAAGTGCTAAATTCTTTTTCCCTTTGTGTAGTAATGAAAACTGAATTTATCATTAAAGTGAGTATTTTTCAATGAAGTGACGTTAATTACACCGCTCCCAGCGGCAATTACCAGATGTAAACTCCTCTGCTCCAGCAGTTATTCAACCTACATGGCCACAGTGTGTGGCCATCTCCAAGGATGGAGACTGCACAATCATCCAACAGTTTTTAATCAAGCGATCCTGAAAGGCAGCTCAAAAAGATCATGGTCTTCACTCTAGTGGGTTAGGTGACATTAAAATCATGAGAATGTATACTGCCTCACTACTTTTTTTTTTTTCCTTTCTTCCCACCTCCCCCCCGAGTTTGCAGGTGATGCATTAGAGAAGGAACATCATATTTCAATACACAGAGATTATACTGCTATTACCACAGTGAGGAAGGAGATATTTTAGAACAGTCAGTGTCCTCCTGAACATTTTTCAATCCATTAAACTGATCTTTCCAGATAGTTCAGGCAGATGGACTGGTTGTTTTTGGCACTTACTGCAAAGACCTCAGACAATTGAAGGAACTTTCACAAAAGGTCAGTTTAGCACACAACAGTCTAACTAAATCATCCTTTAAATTAACTCAAACTTCCTGGTGTAACTGAAAATGAACAGCAGCAGACATTTATCTTCAACATTGCAAACAGCTTCTTGACTAGAAAAAGGTGCACAAAAGAGAAACAATAATGCCCAGCATTATAGAACTACTGCCTATTAAAGAGGCTATAGATGGACAATGAAGAAGAAAGGAGTGAAAGGGGTAGAGAGAATAATATACAGAGAAGGAGAATAGCAATACAGAATAATGTACTATTTGCACAGGAAAATTATTTTTTCTTTTTGCACAGACAAGGACTAAAAGGTGGTAAATGAACCTAGCTTACAGGTTAGAAAAGTCAGAGGAAAGAAGTTTACAACTGGAGCACAAGTCTTATGAGGAGCGGGAACTGGGACTGTTTAGTCTGGAGAAGAGGAGGCTGAGGGGAGACCTCATCATGCTCTACAACTACCTGAAAGGAGGTTGTAGCGAGGTGGGGGTTGGTCTCTTCTCCCAAGTAACTAGGAATAGGACGAGAGGAAATGGCCTCAAGTTGCGCCAGGGGAGGTTTAGATTGGACACTGGGAAAAATTTCTGTACTGAAAGAGTGGTCAGGCCTTGGAACAGGCTGCCCAGGGAAGTGGTGGAGTCACCATCCCTGGAAGTATTTAAAAGAGGTGTAGATGAGGCGCTTAGGGACATGGTTTAGTGGGCATGGTGGTGTTGGGTTGACGGTTGGACTCGATGATCTTAGAGGTCTTTTCCAACCTTAATGATTCTATGATTCTATGCAACTGTTTTTACAGGAAGGCGAAAGTTTAAAAAATAATCCTTTAAAAAATGAGTTAAATTCACAGGAGATTGATAATGAAGTTTGACAGACAGCAATGGATCTATAAGCCACACGTGGCCTAGGAAGCTCCCACCCAGCTGAAGTCAGTGTACACTGGAGGAGGAGTTGCCATCCTGTGCGCACCTGCTCCCTGAACATGGCCTAGCCATTGCTCATTGCAGGTTATGGAACAAGACAGGGATTTGGTTTGACTCTTTAACACTGTTCTCACTGTTATTCTAAATACTTAACAGTCTCAAAACACTTAGATTGAAGATCAAAGACCACTATTTGTAAGTGCAAGTCATTCCACTGTTTAATTCTTTTAAACAGCACTAGTTTTCTCACCAATACAACACCAAATATTTTTACTTCATCTGTCTTCCTACAAGTCTTTTATAATTTTATAAACATCCTAACTCAATGAAATACTTATTTCATTAAAGTTGGTAAGCGGGGGGTGTGGCGGGGGGGTGGGGGTGGTGTCTTACAAGGCAGAGAATTATTTTTATCTGACAGCAATCATACTAGAATAGCACTTTAAGCTATGAATAGCTCGCAAGACAAAATGTTAAAACTACGTTGATTCAAACATCAAAAGAATGTTTACAACTGTCATGTTTATTGACACAAACACAGCACAAAAGCATTTTTTGTCAGAGCCGACTTAGAAATTTTTAGGCAAGCATAAAGGGAAATGAGAAAAAAGTTTGTAACAGGAACTTGTTACCATATTAACTCAGAGAGCTCAGACTTTCCACTCAGGTACAGCAAAGCACAGAGCTAAGACTAAGATCATCTTTCTGCTTAAAGAATAAGTTATCCAAAATCCATGTTCATTAGACAACTTCTCTCCCACCACCTCCTGAAGTACTTACTCGCTTTCTCCTCTCCCCATGCCCCTCACCCAATTTCCAACTCGCTCAGGTCTTCCTGTTCAGTTAGCCATTAATGACTTGAAACTCTCACTTACTAAATAGTCCATCTCCTAACAATGGCCTTGGTGTTACCCAGCCTACCTTATCTTCCACTCCCTGCTTTTACCTCGCCTCTTTAGCTGCACTTCCCCGCCACCAAATTGTGACACCCTCTTTCCTACAGCAGCCCCCTTCCGCACCTCATCATACTGTGACATACAAGAACGTTAACTTTTCACTTCCAGGTTTAAAAAGATCTGAATTTCTGTGATCCTCATGGACTTCCTTAGATCTGTCCACACAGATGGTGCAGATAAAGTATTTACACTATATATGGTGAGCAGCCATCTTATTTTTGTCTCTGCTCCAAGAGGGGGACAAAGCCACATGATTATATTAGCAGATGTACAAACAAGTAATCCTTACCAATACGCTGGGTCTAGCTTTGCTGAGCAAAGCACAAGCTCTCGCAGCTTCTTCCTACTTACTGTAGAAATACCCCAGCTCAGATCTGAATACAAAACAGTGTAAACATATACTAGGACCCAGTCTCCTACAGATGCTGGCATGCAGAGTGCAACAGAAGGCAGGGTTCATACGCATACCCACAGGGAAGGAAGGGACAGGGAAGAGATCCCGAGTGGAAATGTCCTACCAATGTCCCTTAGAACTTTAACTTGCATTATTCCCTAACAATGTCCTTTCCCAGTTTGCCTCCAAGATCCTTGGCTCTCAAACTTCACAAAGGTATACTTAAAATGGAATAGGGTCCTACGACATCACAAAAAAGCATTTATAAGGATTGTTAGAAATTATGAGACCTCCTACAGAGACAAAGAAATAATGTCGTCCAGCAGCTCAAACATTATCACCCCAGCTGTGAAAAACCTAACGGGATCATCTATTTATGCTATAATAAAGCCACAGCTAGATGGGCAAACCATTTAGAGAGAAAACATACATACTAGCTCTGACAACATCATAGTATTCTGAATTGGTGGCTATTCAAATATTCTGCTGAAGCACTCAGTACTAAGTATTACAGAACAAGAGCTGTTGCAGAAGCATTTTCTGTACTTTCTGTAGAAGTACACATTGGTTTCCAATTTTTCAAGACACGCAAAATTTAAATTTCTGGATATTTAAAATCCATAAGTTACTCAAGAGATTTAGTAATTCAAAGATTATTTATTAAAATGTTTTTTAAAAGATGACAGATAAGACGACACTTTCTCCATCTCTGATCCAAAAAGGCACTGCAGTAATGATGACTATAATTTACTAGAAGTATGTAAAAAACCAGAATCAGAAGATTCTAACATGACCAGACTGCCTGGAGGTATTTGGCAAAGATCAGTGCCAAGTATGTTAGCGATTTCTACACAACCAATGCTGCTCTAAGAACTTGCACAAAACTCCAAAAACATTTCACTTAAGCACAAAACAGCCAACCTTCGCAGAGCAGTCATTCAGTTACCTCTTATATTGCTCTACTTAGCTTCCAGGCAATTGTCATACTAGCTGTATTTAAAAAAAAAAAAAAAAACAAAAACCACAAACCCGCAAAAAAACAAACTTCCAAACAAAAAGACCCCACCCAATCAAACCTCAGTATATAAAGTGCAAATTAAGGCCACTCAGCAGTAGCAGTGCAAAAAATACAATTAAATTGCAGGTGCCGTTTTACATTTATAGACATTACCTAAAAATATTGATGGAGAAATTATTTTTAATGGATTAGAGATTGAAGTTTAAAAAAAAAAAAATTTTCTTCATAAAAGTGAGTACAAAAGACTCACACAAGACCAGGTAATCTTTTACTTTGAATACTTTGTTTTATGCATAAGAGTTACTAAAAATCGCTTCCCACTACAGAAATACACGTTCTTTCTCCAATTCTTCAGTTAACTCAGAATACGAGAGCAGCAGTTCCACTATACGTGGCACAGACCACAAAAGAGTGGGGAAGAGTGAAAAATCTGTGAAAATCTCTCAGATTCAAAAGAAAGAAAAAGAAAAGAAGTGCTTGCAGAGTTCCAGCCCTGAGGATTCAAGATACACAAATGGTAATTGGGGGG
>NW_009199831.1:0-10851 GCF_000690835.1 Fulmarus glacialis | reverse complement strand
TGGCATAGGGGGGGGGGGGGGGGGAAGACATGTTGGTTAAGGCAACCTGTTTACAGAACCTTGTACAGCGCAACGTAGACTGTAGCTGCCAATGCATTCCCTGATCTAACCCAGTGAGTCTCAAGATTACTTTGCAGACAACAGAGCCATTGCAAATAGAAATGAGCTTTGTAAGTCTTTTAAAAAAGCATCATAAAGCCATGTAATAGTCTGTGAAGATAACTGAGGGTTACAATAGCCTGCTCACCAAAAAAAAAAAAAAAAAAAAAAATATTTATTTTAGCAACAACAGGCCCCTCAGGCCCATCCTCAGCTCCACACAAACTCCTATTCAGTATCAGAGGTCAGGGTTAGATCAAAGATAACTACTCACTTTGAGTAGTTATCTCAATACTGAGAAAGAGACTCATGTTTTGCATATACATAAATTCAGGTATCTTTTCTTAGGGGTACTTAAAGTGGCAGAGAGAAACCAGGGGAAAAAGGCAGGAAAAGAAATTGAGGACAAAATGACATCCCAGTGTTTAATTACTTTCCCACCATAAGGATCTCTTTCAAACCACTACTTTCTGCACACTACTTCAATTATTTGTTCCTTTGAGAGATTAATTGCAGTTTTACTGACCTTTCACAGCATCTCATTTTAACCTGCACAGAACCATGTAACTTGAGAAGATACGACCTCCCCCATGCCTTCATTTTTAGCCATTTGAGGGTTAAACCCAAGAATGCAGTCCAACAAAGCCTGAACTGCTGCTGAAGATGAAAGTATCTATTTTTTCACCTCACTGAGGCACATTGCTGTTCTCTCTCAGTAGCATTTGTGTAGTCAGCTAGATGAGAAAGTGGTTTGTCTGAAAGCTAATGGTCAGTCTCCTCATTTGATTCACTGAGCAGGTGAACAAATTTCAGAGCCAGCACGGGAATGGGAAAACATGGTTGGGACAGACAGCAAAAGGCAAAAGCATCCCCTTCAGTGACAACCCACGCTTCAACGGACAAACTGCTCTCAAAACCTGAATAGTTTTCACAATCTGAATAGTTATGGCTAGAACTAGTCACTTAGTCATTGGGATAAAGAGCTCAAAAAAAAAAAAAAAATCATACATTATTGGGCTACCTATACTGATGCCATTCATGAGCACAATCTGCTCAGAAAATATAAAATGCTTAATGCTTAAGGTATCATGCACTATATTCATCACTACCTTCAGCTCCCTCTTTTGGACCCTGATCATCACAAATTTGAAGTTGTATTATTTAAATCTGACAGGACGGCAATAGCATCCCTTTCTGATTCTCTGAAGCAATAGCAAGTTCTTTCAGAGGTGCCTAGTAGCCTATTATTAGCCAGCACAAAGCACAGACAGAACATAACAATCCAAAATCATCATCTGTCACCCATTTGAAACCTACTGCAAAAGACAGGCAGAGACAATTTATCTCGAAATACGGGCTGTGGCGAGTTGTATTTCATAATGGATTTCTGTCGCAATTGCGACAGAACTCTCACTTTTTTAGTCAAGGAGTTTCTCTCTGAAGCAGTAATTTTGGGATCTACAGGAAGACAGCTGGGGAGGGCAGAGGAAAGGAGTAATAGCATACACTGTCCAGGTGCACTGCAGCAGCTTAAAAGTTAATAGGAATTCTGATCTGCCAGAGTTTTCATGTCAAGGATGGCTGTTTCATTCCCCTTGCATCCTATCTCCAACATAAGAATTTGTTGCACGCAACTTTACAACTTTAATCTGCTTCACAGCTATGACAAACACTGTTTTTAAGTATTTTGATTTTAATAAAGAGCACTAGCAGACTGAGAAGCATAGGGCTATCGTATTCCCCCAAAAGATGAGAACCATCAATATACTGTTTCCTTTACGTAGTCTCTCCACAATTACTAATACTACTTTGAATTTTTGAAAGCAGTTGGAATTACCTGACGAACTTCTACAACACATCTCCTTAAAGCTGCTCCCAAATCCAAAGAGGTAAAATACAAAATATAAGCAGTATGGATGTAGAAAGGATAATGAAAGTACCTGGTTTATTACAAATTATGTTTTAGCATAGAATTTCTGTTGACCCAAAAGCTTCATTTTATGAATTCCAAATGCATTTATCATCAGTATTCTTCTACAACAGAAACACTACGTCCTCTTGGATACTCATGTAAAGTCATACAATTAAATGGAGATAGCAGGAGACAGCAATAGGAGAGGACAAAGAAGAATAAGTGAATGTCAGCTTCTGACACCTTTACATGACTTTGTGGTTCCTATCCTTTTAGCTGAAAGAAAAAATGCTGATTAGAAAGAAAGAAAAATTGCCTCCTACTGTTGCAGGTAAGTAAATCTTTTCTTTGTGATAATGTAACTATAAGCAGACATCTTAGGAAGATCAAAGTCAATAACTGACACAATAACAGTTACTGTTATAAGTTTATGGATTCTTTAGATGTAAAAAACTCTTAGAAGTTAGTATTTTATTTAGGAACATCATCATTCTATAAGGAAGAACTAATACAATTTCTGAATCTCTTGAAGGCGGTGGAAGGCAGCAAGACTGATGCTATATATACTGAATTTAATATTGAGCATATTCTATAAAAATGTTTGACCAACAAACCTGATACCTGACTTTTTCAGTCAAACCTAAAAACATATTCTACAAAGCACAGTATCATTGACAAGAAACTTGTCAGGTATTTGATTAACTTGCCACTGCATTTAGGAATAAGTAACAAACAGCAACTGCTGTTCACTACTGAAAGCACTAAAGCCAATTGATATTGCCCAGCTTTTCAAGCGCTTACACATGCATACATTACATAGACACCTCTCTTCACTAAAATTAAGATAACAAAAAAAATGCAACTTCGCTGAAGAGGAAGCAACTACCACATACACACTGCTGAACACTCAAGAGCCTGACTGTTCATTTAGGAATGAAACGACAAACTTATAAGCCTAACTTTCATCACGATTAAGCGTATAAACACATAGGTAATGACTTGAAATATCTGCATGGCTCTCACAAAGCCACCTTCTATCAGGGTCCAATCTCTATTCTCCATATTTTGTGCAAAATAAAGATGTAACTCATTTGTTCCAAAACCTACACTACCAGCTATTGTCACTGAGCATAAAATCTGACATTTATTTGAAAGAAATGTTTAATTAGAACTGATGCTTAAATCCTCCATATCACATATTTGACTCAAAAAAACAAGTCTTCCCACAGCAGTAAGCAAATATAACAGGATCAGAAAAATAGCTCACATCCTGCCTAGATCTAACAACCAGAAGCTTACAGCACAAACCTTGCACACATTTAGTGTCTCCTAGTGGTGGGGCTGACCCTGGCTGGCAGCTAAGTCCACATAACCACTCCACCAACCCCCTCTCAGTGGGCTGGGGGCAAAGAATAGGAAGAGTGGAAGTGAAAAAACAAAACAAAGTGATGCAAAACACTCACTCGCCACCTCCCACAAGTAGACTGATGCCCAGCCAGTCCCCGAGCAATGACCACCTACCCACCCCTTACCCCCTCCCTTTTTATTGCTGGCCATGACACTATACAGCACGGGATACCCCTCTGGTCAGTGGGGGTCAGCTGTCCAGGCTGTCCCCCCTCCCAGCCTCTTCCACACCCCAACCTACTCACAGGGGGCTGGGCAGAGTGAGAAACAGAGGTGGCCTTGACGCTGTGCAAACACCGTTCAGCAACAGATGGGTGTGTTATC
The DNA here is from genome assembly GCF_000690835.1 of Fulmarus glacialis. NCBI lineage: Eukaryota > Metazoa > Chordata > Aves > Procellariiformes > Procellariidae > Fulmarus > Fulmarus glacialis. Next base: position 7,109 of record NW_009199831.1, on the reverse strand, counting down.
AACACTGTTCTGTGTTATCAACGCTGTGTTGGTCAAAAATCAAAAACATAGCACCATACTGGCCGCTATGAAGAAAATTACCTCTATCCCAGCCAGGTCCAGTACACTTGTCTTAAAAAGAGTATGAAAAACCTAATTTGGCATGTCCTTCTAATACTGACAAAGCAGGTCTAATATTAGCTGTCTAAATAATAGGTGGAAGTTCCACTAACTGACTAACTAGGCCACATTAAAACTACAATTCCCTCCTCCCGGCTTATAAATATACTGTATCTGCCCCCAAATACAAGTTATCCCTCTCTTCTACCTTTTCTTCTACAGTGATCACAATTCAAAACACTGTGTTATTTCAAACTAGGGAGCTGTATAAGGTTTCATTCTGAGAGATTTGCATCTGGTCATTAATGTGGATGGATTTCCAGAGACATGTTTTGGGTGTTTAAAAAAAAGAAAGTGTACATAAGGGATAGGGATTCCTCTCTTCTTTGTCTAAATCTCCCCTAGTTTCCTTTCAGTTTGTTCTTTTCCAAACAGGTCTCTCACTTGTTTCACTTATGCAGTTGCAAACAATTCTCAAGAAACAGACTATCTCATAATAATGCCATGTCAACATTTTCATTATGAGATAAAAAAATTCCACTCATTGCACTGTTCTTGCATTAAAAGCAACAGGTTCTGCCATTTAATACTTAACATGTACTAACTATAAACTGAAAGTATCAGCCACAGACTGCAGATGCTGCTAAAGCAGAAGTCCCATTTAAATATCCAGCACAGGCAAAGTAGTTGTAATTAGCACTTCCTAAGTGATTAGTATGGATCGAACATCCATCTGGCATTTACCTCAACCTAGCCAATGTTATACCTGCCTTCTCCACTGTGCAATGCAGAAGATGTACTGAAATGGCAGCACAATATGTATGGAATGCTTCTCTTGTGGTAGAGACTGTCGAATGTGGAAGTGGCAAAGTAAAATCAAGTGTCTACCGAAGTCAAAAATGGAAGTGCAATGTGCTGTGCTGTACAAGAATGATTTGCTAAATAGAAACCTCATGGTACAGCCCACATACAAAAGACACCTAGCCTGGCAGTTAAGGACTTTGTAAATAATACAACCTGGCAGTTAAGGACTTTGTAAATAATACAACCACATGATGCTATCTAGTAAGAACATAAAGGCAGACGACTAGAAAATATATAGCAATAAACCGCTTACAAGTCCTTAAAAGAGTATCAGCAACAGAAAGATATGCAAAAAGCCCGACAGACTAATTTCCCAGTGTGATGAATAAATCCTGTAACATCCACAAACAATAAAAAAGCTGAGTGTTAACACCTCTCCACTTATAAAGATCTAGCTTACAAGGCATACTGTTTTATTATTTTAATGGTCCATCACAAACGGGGGAAAAAGAAAGAAAAAAACAAAGAGGGTTGAAATGCAGTCATTTAGTATAGGATACACTGGGGGAGATGGAAAGGACTTGGCATGCATAATACTGGTTTGCACTCAGACTAACAGCTTAGTCACAGTATCACACCTTTGTGCTCCTACTAATCCAGGCTTACGTACCGTGCACTTAGAGGAAGAGAACAGTCGTGCACTATTTTATGTGTAACCTTGTAATTTTTATGTCTGAAAAGCATATGTGAAATCATTCAGCAGTAACATTTTATGAATATTTCTGAAAGAAAACAGATTACTGAAATTGATCTAAGACCTGTTTGCAAGCCGGGAAAAAAACCCAGTTAAAAGTGGCACAGGATAAGTTGACTACTATTTTCTTCTTTCTTTACTAAAAGTTACGAGAAAACAGACTGAGAATGTTGTCTATGCAGAGGAAACTGAGCCATGCATTTACTCCAGCCTAGCTTCTCCTTCCCCCAGTAACGCCACACAGAAGTGAATATGTGCTGTAGTAATTATTTGCTCTGTGAGTAAGAAAGTCATTCTTGAATATACTGTCTGCAACATTTAGCCTGGTCAATTTAGCCTTGCAAAGGCGGCCGTTACATGTAGCTTGCTTAATTGAGATAAATGCTGCAGTACTCAAACTACTTTAGGATCAAAGAACACCTGAAATAATACCACTTCTTCTTTAATATAAAATGTTAGTTTTTAAATATAAAATGTTTTTTAAGAGCACTTTGAAAAGGTGAGAAGCATCACTAGAAAGGCTTTGACAAAGTTTTTGTCCTTGCCCTACACTACACAGCTTGACATGAAAGAAGGGACTACACTACAGTTGAGGTTATCCACGAATAAGTAATACAGATTATAGATTAGCCATGTTATAAGAGCAGGGATAACCACACTAGCTGCATGCAGAACCATGAAATATAAACACCATTTCAACACATGAAGTCAACTTCTATCCAAAATGCTTCCAAATCAGCACGTTCTCCAAAGGGCCCAAAAGCAGGATTTACTCAGCAGCACAGTAAAGAGGCACTTCACTGCATCTTGTAGCACATAGAATTGGGGTACTCCTCCTCCCACACCTCCTATCTTCTGCTAGCCTGTAATATATGTATGGACATGAAAGAAAAAAAGGATCACAAAGGTAGGCAACTATGAAAGAAAGAATTTTTCACCACAGACATTACACACTTTGTTGTCACTAGGCCCTGAACATTTGAGAAAAAGCACGTCTTTGTCAAGGTTTCAACACATTCATACATCATTCTTCAACTGAAATGAGAATTCCCAGTAGACGCCTCTTCATGTTTCACTCATTTGTCTCAGAAATTTTCCAGTAAAACTTGGGAGCTTTTGAGTTGACATTCAGGCTGTTGCTGAAACTTTTTTAATGAGGGGAAAAAAAAAACCCCACACTAAAAAGACACGAAGACAACTTTTCAAAACTTGATCATTTGTTACACAGGCAAAAAACCCCAGACTTCTGCATCGTAATATAAATTTCACAAAACCAAATCTTAATATCAGGGAAAATGCCACCCACATTTTGAATGTTTTCAAAATTCCTATTTCACCTTTCAGAAAAATCTCTTTAGGATTAAAATATAAAATTCACTAACAAATCCACTCATATTTGTAAGAAGAATAAAGAAACTACATTTTAGCACCAATCTGATCAACACAAAACAGCACATGTGAAGCAGGCAAACTAGCTCCCTAATAACTTATTTCAATACAACAACAAATATCATAAGCTGGAGACCTTCACATGAACTATTGGGACAAAAAGCTATGCTGCAACACTAAATCTTCAGCAATAAATGAAGTTTCTGAACGCCAAACATGAGTAGCAAAGATCCAAGATAATTTCTGTGGCTAACAAAGTGATTTAACATTACTTCACTCTCACAAATGACATTTCAGTCTTCACCAAAGAAGGGGTAAATAAAACCAGAAATACTTATGTTGCAGTAGATGACAATGACAGTACATGACAATTATTTCAGCATACTTTACATGAGTTTTCTTTCAGCAAATAAGGAATTAGTTACAGATCAGATAAATATGTCTCTATAGCTGCTTCAATTTGTTTAGTTGTGGCACATTGTATAGAGGATAGGAGCAGCTGTGTGCATTGCTGTATTTGAATAGATTCCCAACGTGTACCAAGAGAGAACTCCAAAAAGGAGCCGGGGGGGGGGGGGAAACACCAACCAAAAAAAGCCCTACATGTACAAAAAACTTAAATGAACTTAAATGGAACAACAGTTACAGAGCACAGCCCCCTAGCAACATCTCAGTTTTCTATGGGACTGAGTTACGAGATGTCTGGAAAAGCTGTAATGAACAAACTGGCCTGTACTCATCTCTTAGCTGTTGTTTTTAAATAAGCTAACTTTTAGTATTTATCTCTCCCTTCTTTTGGCAGTGATGACCTCAGATGCTTCAGTAGTTCTACAGAATAACCTCCCTTTTGCTGTGGCTTTGACCCATCCTACCGCAATATTATTTTTAATGTAATACAGCAAAGTATTTTATTTCAGTGAGTATTTTTTATTCCTATAGCAACAGGCTACTGCTCTAGTCTAAATGGATGAATAGACTCCCTTCCCCAGCCATGTTTTGAAGGGTTTCCAAATTCATGTAGGTCTTCTTATGATGCTCCCCAAAGAATTCTAGTAATGTATTTTGCTCTAGCGTATTACCTACTCCTCCAAGGATGCCGTATCTGTCATGTTACGCAAGCATGCACATATTTCAGCACATATGCCTTACAACCTATCTTGACCTTGGAATACAGAAATAGTTATGTATACACAGAAGATACAAACAGAAGAGGAACCACTGGTGGAAAACAGCAACCAGTACCCATACAGCCAATTTAATTAGGCCAAATGGGGGGTGGGGGGAAGGCCATGTCCAGGAAGCATGTGCGAATGCAGCTAATTGTGCTCAAGCATTAAGAACAGGATTGAGGCATGCTGCGTTTGTTTTAGGGCAGCCAGACATTCTCATCACTGAACCCATACTGCAGCGACAAGCAGGCAAAACTCCAAAAGTTTTGCTGTGGTTGTTACAATCACTGCACTATCCTGAAAGCAGGATTCACATAAATATCTGACCATCTCCTAGAAACATGGAACTCAACAATCCATCACTGCCTGAACCTTCCTGAAAAACTCTCTCCTAAGGGTAAAGGCTCTGTCATCTACATTTACAATTTATAAATGGTAGCTCCTTACATGTGAAGCATTTTGTATACAATTTACAAGGTGTTACGCCATGTTCACCAGTGTTTAACATTAGAAAAATAATTACCCTAAAAACTGAAAGCTAAGTTACCAATGCAGTTATCAGTGACTTTTCTGAGGGAGAAGCTATTTTTAAGGAAACATGTATTTTGGCCAATTCCTTTTTTGTATATTTTTTATTTATTTATTTTAAACTCAACATTAAATTATTTTATCCTGCTGGAATAAACAGGAAAGATGTTACAAGCTTTAAATTTACTGGCTTTCAATTGAGCTTATAGCTCACACACCTGCCTTACACTCTGTGTAGTTATACAATTATACTTTACAGACCCTATATTGCTTTTCTCTGTTTGCTGTCATGAGAAAGTCTCTCACAAATGTCACAGGAAATAAATTCTATTGGAAGTAAAAACTTTATAAAAAGCATTTCCAGATGCGTAAAGTAAGTAAGTTTTGCTGACTTATCATTAGAACAATAGAGAACACAAAAAAAAAAAATCTTTGAAAATGAGTCTATAGTTTTATTTCGTTTTAAAGGGAGAAACCCATGAAGACAAAGCGGTTTACATAGTGTAGCTTGTACATAGGGTACAAACAGACCCAAACCCTAAATACAAACCCTAGTGATTCATGTCTAACAATGCTCAGAAACCTTGTATGCTAGTTTCTGCACATAAGCCCCCTACCCTCGGGATGACATTATCATTCTTTTTGTCTGATGTCTCAACTGCAAAATCCCAAGGGAGTTATAGATATCCATGCCACTGTAATCACCCAGTTCCTTTTTCCATACAAAGGAATACTAGATTATCTGCAGTGTGTGCCACTGCTGCACTCAGCAAAGTTAGATGATTTATAATTTTGATGCACACCAGCGCAAAGCTGGATTTTTAGGCCCAGTGTTAACTATTAACTTTTGATATACTAGGAAGACTTGCACCATATATTCTTTCTAGGCAGACTGAATGCTCCCTGCCTTGAAATCTTTACAGCCTAAGGCCCATCAATTAGCAGATTTAGCACACAATTCTGGGAAAAAAAGATCTGAAAGATCACCCGGTTTATCACGCCTTCTTCATGGCAAGACCTCCTAGGCAAGCCTGCCAGGTATTTGTCTTGTAACACCTAACTTGCTTTTCCGCAACTATTCAGGTGCGTAGAAACAGAAATGCGCATATGCACAAGTCTTCAATTCAACAGGTGGAAGCACACATCACTGTGAATATCTACTGAGTTTATCAGGATGCCATGGCAAGGTCCATCTGAAAAAATGGGATTACAAGAATATGGCCTAAAATACACAATCTGAGAGAGAAATAAAATACGTTATTATAGCAGGATTATACACAGATATACCCACCTGCATTAAAAAAAGAACGTTAACCAGGAAAACTATTCTTTAACCTATTCATTATCAACCAGCAAATTTATCTTAGATGCAACGCCCTGGCAAAGAACATATAACTTATCAGCTTCCCTTCCCCATTATTCTGTCCTCATGAACATGCACAGTTTTAAAGAGAATTGCACCCAAATCAATGAACTGGCTTCGTTAATCTACTTACCACTGAAAAAAAAAAAAAAAGCAGGTTGCTTAATTAAATCCATATTATAACTCATAACTAAAACAAAGGCGTATTATGCTTCACCATACACCACATCAAATTAAACTGTTTCCCTGACAGGACTGACTTTCTGCAGTGTGCATGCTTTTTACATTGATTACCTCTTTGAAATGAAACAAAAATCCAACACTGGTGGAAGTACACCTTCCTCAAAGACTGTTATTCACAGTATCATGACAAACAATTAAGCTATAAATTCAGTAAAAACACAGACTTATGTAATAATCCTATTTCCTCATTTTGACACACTTTGCATTACTCAAGGCGCATTTTTGTCATATGTATCTCCCCAACTTCAAGATATTTTTCATATGCATTAGTCTGGAAAGTCTTTGTAGAAAGGGATGCTAAGCATCCTAAAGCACCTGAGAACTCCATAAGTACTATAGAGTTGTGTCTGACAAAATACATAAGAGTAGACAAATCTTTCACATTAGAGGCATGGGTAAGTTGTAGGAGAAGGAGTATAAATATCACAGGTCTACCCAGGCCTCCAAGTCAACACCAACACTGACTAGAGGCTCTGGCCCTCATCTCCAGGTCCCCGTCTTACCCCAACCCCTACGATGCCTTCCCTGAGACGCTACAAATATGAGAGCTCTTCTGCGAACCCCGCATCCAAAGGGCGATCCAAACTCTCTGCCAGGCTTCCCTTCCCCAAAATCCAAGCACCCTTCCCACCTCCTCCAAAACACCGAGCCTGTTCCAGCATGCGTCCCTACCCCCGGCAAAATCACAGTCCCCGTCCCCAGCAACGCCTCTGCCCCAAACCCGCAGCAACACTCACCCCTGTCCCCATCCCACCCGCAC
>NW_009199830.1:0-79673 GCF_000690835.1 Fulmarus glacialis | reverse complement strand
CTGCAGGAGGGACAGCAAGACATTGTGTATGTATTCTGATTGCAAATAAGGGCATAAATTCTATCACAGTCTTTTCTCTATCGGGACTCACAGAAGACAGAGCAGAATGTTTTACCAGTCTGTAGTTGAAATCTAAATACAACAGTATTTTTCACAGCACCTGCATTGAAATGTATATATCATAAACTTAATAAGCACATCAAACACAGAGGGAAACACAGAGCATACAGTTACTGACATATTTTCAGTTAATCAGTTTCTCTTGGCCTGTTTGTGCAGAGTGAATTTCATGAGAGGAATCATGCAAAACCAAACTGTAATATACTGCCTTCTGTCAACAGATGAGCAAGCACAGATGGACTGTGAGAGTAGAAGAATTATACTTCTAGTCTTTTGTTATTTCTGCTTCTACAACTTTCTAGGAAAATATAGCTGAAGGGAATGAAATTTAAAAAATAAAGAAATATTTGCAAGGTCTAGGAAAAGCCGAGCTGCTACACACACTGCACATTATGTCACAGTATGTCTCTTTATAAATGTATTTATTATTCCCTTCATTAAAACTCCTTTCCTTGCACAGAACGTCTCAAGGAGCTCTCCAAGGAGGGGTAACATCCTCCCACTCTTACTCTTCTACTTCCTACTCTCATGGTCAATCTGGTGACAAGACAGGTAAGAAACATCTTCCAAAGAGGATCCTAATTTATCGTGTAACCATGGCTTTCATACTTTGTATTTCATCTCTTTTCCTGTTAATACTATCCCTTGTGTTATGGCTTCCACACTTGCAGTTGGAACAGGGATTAAACCATTCACAGTCAAATCTCTTACTTTCAAGGTGTCTTAGCTTCAGTTACAGAAACAGCTCCTTTCCTACGCCCTCACTAACAGAGATGGGCATTTAAATAATGGATACATCTGAAATGTCAGTGCTGCAAGAGACTCCTGATTTCCCCATCAGAGTAATGGTTCCTTCTTTCATTCCACAGGGCAGTCAAGAGTGTGCTAAGATACCACTGATGCATTGGTCTTCCCTGATCTACGTATACTGCCATCTGAGCAGCCCGGCCTACAACGCAATAATACACACAGCACATGCACTGTGTACCTACCCAACGCACAGATTGCTCTACAAATGTTATTCATGAAGTCGAGATGAATAATTTCTAGGACTTTCCTAAAATTATCTACTTCTTCCTTTTTATATTGTTCTTCATCTGCAATCACTGTATCTACATACACTTATCTGCAGTGCAACTGGTGATCTACTTCCCGCTGATACCAATGCCTAATAAAACCTTACTTTTCTGCAATGCAAAGAAAACTGTGTGTCCAACAATCTATTTGGTATATTAATATTCTATTTAAGTTTAGGTGAAAGAAATGAGATACACCTTCACAGAGAAATTACGGTTGGGTGTATTATGTAATATGACCCCAAAGAAAATTGTGTATCCTAACTTAATCAGATGATGTCTGGATAAAATACTGGAGATGAACGAATACATTCACATTAAACTCAAGAGTGACACCTATAGGGAAGAAAAAAGGATGGGTGAAACCCTTTCTCATAGCGTACATTGCAAGGGATGTGCAAGTAGTTGATTTGCCAGTTCAGCAGCTGAACTGAAACAATCAGGATTAATTAAACCCAAAATTTCATGAAAATTTTGGCAAATCAAAGCCATTTGCCTTTGGGTCACTGAATGAGAAATCAGTCATATTCAGGCAGCCCCCTCTCCCAACTTTTAGATGAGGGCTCTATCTAATCTTGTTCAATAAAAGCAAAGAATTAGATCAGGAAATGAGTGATGAGTATGCAACGAAGTTCTCCTTATAACACAAAGTTCAATTGTTAGGATTATTCCTTCTGAAATGTTGGAAGATCTGGCCTCAGGTCTTTTATCTGATGGTTCAAAATAAAGGAAGTGTGTAGTCTTATTTCGTGAGACAGAATTCCTAGCTCCATGGTTGTACAGCGTTCTGGATGGATGGGTGAAGGATGGAGGGGTGGAAGCAAGGTTCAATCTTTCTTACTAAAACTGCTCCACTTCATGTTACACACTTACTTTAGACAGGGGAAGAAAAAATGGTGAAATATCTCACTCATTCAAAACTTAAAAATCTGTATTTCAGTCTTTTATTTGCAATGGGCTGAGAAAGTAGCTGAACAGGGTCTACCACATATCAGGTGAGTGATTCAACTGCTGCCCTGTAACGAATAAGGGTGGGTCTCACAAGCCTTCATTGTTCTCTGAACAGCACATAAATCACTAACATTTTTTATTATGTCAAATAGCTTTGCACTTGCACTTTGGTTTGCAAACTGATTCAGGTCAGGTAAAGTATCATCTTTTTGGATAACAATGTATTATTTATAAAGGCATCAAACTGTCTACCTGTTACAATCCAAAACTGAATTCTCAGCACAGCAGAAAAAAGAGATGAGTCAGAGAAACTATTTCCCTAGACCACAAAGGAGATTTTTAAAGTCAAAGCAAAAATACCTCTCCCTTGAGTCACAACAGGACTTTCATGCTCCTGTACAAGCTAACAGAGACTCATGTTCTGCCTTATGCTCTGTTTTACTTCTCCTATCAACCAGTGCTGCCTACCTCAAAAAAAAAAGGTCTAAACCTCAGCATTAGTCAGCTGTAATGGACTTTGGGATAAAATACCTTATTTGAGCACAGTTTAAATAGAAAAAATGTTTCTGATCCCAGAAAGGAGCCAATTGTTTTCTGGGCTGTCTGTCAGGAACATTCTCATGTCTCCTGCTTCTCTTCTGCTGTCTCTCTTAAGTGGGAAAGGGGAGAAACCTCGGTGCTGGGTGTGCTGCCCTCAGTCTCTGCAGAGGATTTTAACAGTAATGAACTGAGGCTGCATCCACCACTGAGCCGAGCACACGCACCTCTGGCTTTGCTTTGACTTTGCTGATGGAGTTATTAGGCAGGACTTAACCAGAGCATAATTTGCCCATCGTAATATCAAAGCCCATCAAAACAAGATGGAGTGAGCTGAAACCAGTCTACATTTGCAGTGTCAATACAAGGGAGTATTGTACTCTGCTCTTTTGCGGTTCAGTACAGTTCTGTTCCTTTGGCTAACCACACGGCAGAAATATGTCCTACAGTTCGGTACAAGGCTTTTTTTGAAGCTGAAAATGCAGCAGGCCAGTCGAGACAGCGTGTCGGTTCTCACAGCCCCCTCTGGTGGCAAATTCAGAAAATATACAATAGGATTTGTGACAGAAACTGTTCAATACAGTATCAAAATTAAATTCAAGCCTCAGACCTGGGAAACGGTTAGGCCAAGGAAAGAACAGCTTAAATAATAATAAAATACATACGTTTTTCACAGGGGTAACATTGTGATACCAGATAGGGTAATAAACCAAATTAAAAGACAGACAGTAAAAAGGTTAGAAATTAATTCATTACGAAGGACAGGGAAAAGAAAGAGAAGTATCTGTTTCACATAATTCTGCCTGAAGGTTTTGAGGTAATTCCATATGAAATCAGCAAATTCAGATTAAGACAAAACCTCCTGGATTGTTCTTGCATGCGTCTAGTTCGCACTGAAGTTGTTTTGTCTCTGTTTTCAACTCTTTTAGTAGCCACAGTGGCTGCCACAGACAGACAGGGAGCCTGGTATTACCAAGTGAAGAGGAGAAGAATTTTATTAAGAGTGAAGTTCAATTAAATGGTGCTGTGTTTAAAAAACAGGCCTGTAGGGGGGACTGTGGAGATACTGACATTTTGTACTGTTACTATTTCCAAAGGCAACCAAAGGTATTGTGCATTATAATCTTCGGGTGTGTTTGACTTCCTTAATTCTGGAAATTAATCATCTCCACCTGCATAATATAACATTTTCAGGAGGTTAGATGAAGATGAGAGGGGGAAATAGCTGGACAGAGAAGAATCCAAAACAAGAACCAGAAATTAGTGGACTGAATTCTTTGAGGGGCTTCATGCTGGATCAGGACTACCATATACCTGCAGGATCTAGATCTGCAACAAATGTTTTCGTTTGCAAAGGCAGCTGCCAGGTACGGACAGGTACAACAGCCCATTGCTTCTAAGTACTCTTTCCAAAGTGTCTTGCACTCTTGGCTACAAGGAAACGGTACCACTGAGACAGCGCCTGCTGCCTGCAGCCTGGCCCGGTCCTTTCACTTCAGACAGCCTTTTGCAAGGTAGACTTCCCTCTTGGCCCTCACCACTGTCTCAAGTAATGAAGAAAGAAAATATGTGATTCACTGTGCCTCTGATAAAAAATCACATGAAAGGAAGCTACTTCTGTGATATTTCTCACATTTACCATCCCACCATAATAATGAAAAATAATAGCAGTCAAGTTAAGCAAGTACAAAAATTCTTGTAGGAAAATCCTTTCTTTTTGTATTCCAAGTAACATATTTCTACTAAGTTTCATGTAATACATAGCATTGTGGAGTGGTAATCCCAACAAACTTCCGCATTTCTTTAAGTATTTTCACACTATGACAGACATTAAGGGCAAATGCTCTCTCATGGTTGATACAGTAAACATGCAATTTCAGGTGCACTGGAGCTCACTTTCATAACTTATTTAGTAGTGCCTAAAGAGAAGTTTATGCATGCTGCAATTACTCTTAATAACCCACTATTTATGAACCCACGCTGAGAGATGCATTGCAAAGACTGGCTGCAGGGAACATCTTTCCACTGGCATGCACTCCTGTGTTTTAACAGCCCTGGCAGCAGGAGTGCGACTGTGGATCAAAGCCACTTACAGTCTTATTAATCAAAATTTTCTTACAACATTTCTAATCTTACTTCAGTTCTTTCCCACAACCCGATGTCAGACTGTCAAAAATTATGGCAGTACCAAAAAGTTCATAGCAATTACACGCACGCAAAGATTTTAAACAAATGCTGACAACTCCTTTCTGTTGAAAATGCTGTTAGAAATCATGTCACCAGAATCTTACAGTTTTTATTAGTTATTAAAGCTGAATCCATTAGAAAAGAGTGAAAAGGCACTCAGCAAGTATTTCAGGCAGCTCGATTTGGTGGTGGTGGGCTACCCAAAATACCTAGACAGTTGGCACAGACCTTAGTGTTTAATGAAAAGAAGATTTAAAGCTGAATACAAGTGTCAGAGGCTGGTGGAAAACCATGGTTCTAGGATACTGGTAATAGCCAGGACTGTCCAGGAAGGTAACCTACCTGAGACACACAAATACTGTGATATTTGCCTACAAACTACTTCTTTTTGAAAATGGAGCAAACTGTTAAGAGTAATTAGAAATACCCTTTTCCTTCCCTAAAGGTATGCAGTCATTCTGGGCAGACAAAACCAGGGCTGCAGAAAGTGTTTTCCCACGAGCTGGTAATCGCTATGAGAACAAGCTGTTTTAAAAACGCCTCCCTGGCAGTAGCTCTTCAGACTGGTGGCTGCAGGACTTGCCCTCATAGAGCAATACAAAGTTTGACTTTCTTACTGTGCCTAACAGAGATCTGGAGACTGAGAATTTATCTCAAGTGAAAAACAGTATGAAACCACCTGTAGGATCAGGAGAGCCCAAATCCAGTTGACAGGTTCCATCAGCAGGGTACAGAGAGAACTCCTTGTTTTCTAATTTGATGAAGAACATGTGTTTAATGCTTGCACAATAAAACCTCTACCCTTATTGGAAGCCACGGCTTGTCACTATGATCAGAATATATTCTTATAAAATTAGCAAGAGAAATAATAATATATAAGTATATAAGCATATAAACATATGCATATAAATATAAATATATGAGCACATAAACATAAACAGTACAAATACAAATATGCTCTCCAAACATTTTACAGACATGAACAGAATAAAATAGCTCATCTCTCTCTGTGCTATGAAACCCATCTACTCTGTGTTTCTACCGAGTTTGGGATTTTTTTTTTCAGTAGGAATTTTCCATGTGGCCTATGGGAAAATGCCCTCTGAATAGCTCTAGGCCTCCTCCTTCAGCATGAATCATTGCAGAACTGCAGCTGACACGGCAAGCATTCAACACGTACTTGGTTCCTCTGAAGCCTGGGACAGGTTTAGTCTATTTGGTTTTGGCAGTGGTCTCTAAGTTGCTTATTGCTGCTGCCTGCAGAAACCTGACTTTTGGAACACATCCTCTCGTCAGTTAGATATTTGACTCTTAATAATAGTTTCCAGCCCCATCATACCTTGCTGAGATTTACCCACCAGATAACAGGTTAAAGGAAGTGTAAAAATATATCCAGTGACTTGTCTTTCACTCATCAGGGCTTGGTGTCCTAACTGATCCTTTCTTGCCACACAATTTTTAATCATGCTGTAGGAAAATCTATTTTATTTTCCTATCTCAGGTACTTTACTCCCTAATGTGCATTATCATTATAGTTCTGGATTGATAGAGAAGTCAAGAGTTTAAAGCTATTTATGCTTCCAGGGAAACAGAGACAATAATGAAGTATTTCCAAAAGTACACACCACATCCAGTTTCAAGTATTTGCCAAGTATTTACGTTGCTCGCAGTTATTTAAGTGTTTGAGTTCTTCACGATTTTTTATGTATTTTCCTCATACTAATCTATTCAAATATTATATAAATGACAAACATTGAGAAATTACATTATATGTCCCAATAACACTAAAGAAGCCTGTAGCTGAACAGGAATCCATATCTTTCAAGTTCAGCTCAAATTGTTGAATCATCGTTTCTTTTCTGCCATGAAAGAACTAGACCCCTGGATAAAAATGAGTTGTCCTGCGTCTTACTCTCGTAATTTCTTTTAAAACTGAACCCTTACATGACCTTATTTCTCTTCTCTTTCAATGCAGAAATCAGGGCACCCATGTGCATTTCTTGTCACCAAATCACATTCCCTCTACTTTGCAAAAATAGTAACTTTGAGAAAGTTAACAACGTTGCTCTCTGCTCTTATCTACCCTCTTTTTACACTGTTAACAGCTGTGTGTGCATGTGCTAGGACCTGCCTTTTCAGCACGTAAACATTCTTGTCTTTGAATCTGTTGGCACATTCAGTTTATATGTGGCAATGCAAGGTTTGTGAAGATTAAAAAAAAAATGATTAATGATGGGATATAAAAGCAAGAAAGCTAAGAATTGTATCTTAGGCAGACATTCAAAACAGCCATTTCAGTACCAGCTGCAGATCAGTTCTTCTTATCATTGGTTCTTCCCACAAGGAAGTTTAAAGAAAAAATAGAAAATTTTGTGTTTGAATTAAAGAGATGAAAATATTTCATGCCTATGATCTTCAAGAGGAGAGAAAACCATACAAAGTTGTGATTTTAAGCGGGCATATGACATGATCAGTAGGGTGGGGTGGCCAAAGTTTCGATGAGCAAGGGAAGAGATGAAGACCAAAAATATGCATACAAAAGAGTCAAGAAGCACATTTTCTCTGATGGAAGCAGAGGTAGAAAGGAAGAATTATCAGAAGGGACAAACACTTAAAGATTTAAAAGGTAAATTCAGAATAATAACCTGACTTTCCTCATTCGTCCATACAATCATATGGAATTGCAGGCACCAATAATGTAGATTAAAATGTTCACAGAGTTCATTTAATTGTAATTGCAATCCCTGGAAGCAAAGTTAGCAGGATTGGGAAGAATGAAGTATATGCCAGTGTCACTCAAGGGCAATAAGAAATGGTTTACAGGACAATTAATAAAAATACCCTGAAACAATATGAACAATTTTATAAAGCAGTAGTGACTAGTAAAGCAGAGTAGATAAAGGTAAAGCAGAACCAGGTCTCAGCCAGGAGCTAGGGCATGGACTGTTTCCACCAGTGTACTGGATGACTTCACTTTAATAAATGTGTCTCCCTTACCCTCAGGTAAGTTGCAGATAAAGGAAATTCCCTTTGTTGACCATTCCTTATATTTTCTTTAGGGAAAAGCTGACCCCAAAATAAATTAAGGTTATTGTAGTGGGAGAAAAAAAAGACCTATGCAGAATGATAAAAGCACCTTCTTTCTTGAGCAAATACTTTGCCATACTAAAGGCTTTTCCAAGCATTTAAGTACATGATATCACCATAAGGGAATCCCAACAAAAACAAACACATGCAGCCATTGAGGTAAAAGAGAGGTGTAAAGTTAAAAGAAAATCAAAACCCTTCTGGAAATGTAGAATGCAGTTTTAGTAAAAGTGCTGCACGAGGGACTGATTTGCTACAAGAAGCTTATGATATATTTGGTGGTATAAATAAGATTAAATAGTTACTCCATTTGAAAGTTTCTCCCAAGCTTTTCCTCTCCTGGCACTTTCAGATGTACTTCCAAACTGCCATGAAGAATTGCAATTCATTCTTTGGGAAATTTTTCCCCAAATGCTGAAGCAAACATAACCTGCTTGCAGTACCTTATCAATATTCTAACAGCATAATGTATGATGATTGCTGCTTTTCCTCAAGGGGTTTCAGAGGGAATGTAGAGGCCTTCCAGAACCCAATTTTCATTAATTGGATCATAAAATATTATGCAGCATCATAAAGGTGCATTTTATTTTGCTAAACCCCAAAATACACTGCTTTGAGGACCTACATGGGAGTCTAGGGAATGATGAAGGAGTACCTAGAGGGAAGGATGTTCCTCTCTCCTTGCAGCAGGAGACAGATCAGAATACACTGGTATTTGTTCTCCTTTAAGCTTCTTGCATTTCTGTTCAGTGAAGAAAAGCACATAGACTTATGTTCTTTATGCTCTAACCATGGACTTTAATATTTAACAATAAAATACCTGTTCTTGTGTAGCTTTCTTGTTGTCTGCAAGCAGACAGCAACTTTCTGATACTATTATTTCACCTATCCACAGGACTTGGAACAGTTACCTGCTGGGCAGGTTTTTCCTACCCAGAGCTGAACAGGACATTCAGATCTACAGAAGGAATGACCAGCGTGTCTTTGGCAGTTAGAAGTGTCCTCCGTATCTCTCAGGAAAGGCTATACAGTTTTACTGTGCAAGTTGGAGAGTTGTGTCTCTGCAGAAAGAAGAGAACTCAGCTGTGGTGCCCCTAGACTACAGCATCACAGTCTGGTAATGTATGGTACATATATTATATATATATCAAGTGATATATTCTGTACCTGAGTCATTGTAGAATTCCTCTTTCTGAATCAGCCTCATAATTAGATACAGACCAATAGGGCTGTTGATACAGGTGCCTTGGCCAGCTTCCAGTATGTATATTTGTTCTTTTACCCTCCCTATATTTGCCCTGCAGTTCGATATTTCCCTCTGTACAAAGTGAGTACAGCACTAATGTGTGGTCTAAAATACCTGATGCATTTTTTATTGGTATAGAAAGACTAGACAGGCCCTCACACAGAGTATGCACTTCATTTGGCTTATCTTTAATTCTTTATTTTGGTATTAAATGGATTTCTCACTGAAACATCACAGCATGCATCTTGTGCTCCAAAGGTTCTGTTTAGTGGAAGCACTTGTAGATGGCAAGAATTTCTGCCCAGGCCTGGTTGCTCCCTGAAAGCTGCAAATGCTGGTAGGCCAGCTTACTCCCTCTTTCTTTAAACCAGGTCTCCTGGGGAGTCCCAGAAGTTTGCAGGGAGTGAAGGGTGGCAAGTGAAAGAAAGAGAATGGAAGAAAAGTTAAGTATCCATTCGTATGTTAGGGATGCTCATGGAGGAGCTTGCAGTAGCAAAAGCGACAGTGCTTTTGAAAATGCATCTTGGAAAACAGAGGACTTAAAGATTTTAGAAATAACATTTGCACGAATCTCAAAGACCAGAAGACTAAGTGATTATGTTTCTTCTGTTTACTCCTCTCTTTCAGTAGCAATGAAAGGACTAAATGTATAATCAGGCACTTATTTCTGTTGTTGCTCACTCACCAGGTACTCAGGGAAGTTTAATGCTTATCTCTGCTACAAATACAGCTACGGTTCCTTGAAGAGGATCCTTGTTTCTGTAGAAAACCAGACTCTTTCAGACAAGACATGTTCTCTGTCAGACTCTCTCTTCTACTGTCAGCCCAAAAGGAACTCAGAGCAAATAAAGAAACAGTGAAAAAGTTACTTCTGAAAGAAGAATTTTTCTCAAGGGAAATAAGGAAAACAGAGGGGTGGGAACCTGTTTTGTCAAGGTCCACACATACTGTTCACCATTTGGGCTCCTTTCAAGCTCTGTTATCAGTCTACCAATTACTAACTTAATCACTCTGTATTAAAACTCTTTCGTGAGATTACATGAAGAAAGTTGTCGTGTGACTTTGCTATGGACACGGCGTTGTCTGCAGCAGGGCTGTGCGCTCCCAGCCCTTTTGTTTCCATACAGGTAAACTATAACTAGATCTATGAATGCTCCCCTCAGCAGGGTGACGCCTCCTCTGAATCCCACCTTTTGCTTCAAGAGGCAACGGTCAGGGGGAGGGAATCAGCTCCTGTGTGTGAAGGTATTTGGGAAAGAAACACAGCCCATTTCATAGCAACTGACCAATAAGAGGAATTGCCGTGTTGGCAGAAGGCTTAAGGCTGATAAATTCCACGGGTCTCAGATAACACATTCTGGAGACAACTCCCATTGTCACAGGCATAAAAGAGGTGGGGTGGGGGAAAGGAGCACACACTCCTGCCTCAGGATCACAAACCCTGTGAGCTGCAGCTTGGGTTAGGTCCTTGGTATTTCTTACCATGGCCAGTTACAGCTTCAGGCAAATTACCTCTTCTGTGGCAGGGGGACCTGGTGGTTCCTCAGTCCGTTTCGGTGGAGGGTGCTTTAGGGCTCCAAGCATCCATGGGGGATCTGGTGGCAGGGGTGTGTCAGTCTCTTCTGCTAGATTTGTCTCTTCTGGCCTAGGAAGCGGCCTGGGTGGTGGATATGGAAGTAGTTTTAGCAGCAGCTTTAGTGGTGGTTATGGTGGTGGTTTGGGTAGCGGTGATGGCCTCCTCTCAGGAAATGAAAAGGCAACTATGCAAAGCCTGAACGAACGCCTTGCATCTTACCTGGACAAAGTGCGTGCACTGGAAGAGGCAAACTCTGATCTTGAAACTAAAATCCGAGACTGGTACCAAAAACAAGGACCAGGCCCAGCTCGGGACTACAGTCCTTATTACAAGACTATCGAAGACCTTCGAGACAAGGTAGGTGTTAATATTTATTAAAAATCATCTTAGATTTGCACCTAAGAAGGAAGCATAAAAACCCAAAGAGAAAAACTTCACTAGGAAAACACCCAGAAGGCATTGCAGTTTATGAAAAGGAGAGGAAGATGAAATGAATATGTAATGATCAGGTGGGGTGGACAAAGAAAATTACCAGCATGGAATTGTCTACTTTTTTGATGTTTGCTAAGAGAATGTACAAAACAGTCTGAGACGCCTTAGTACTTAACTCTCTGATAATGCTTGCTTTTAACAAAGCATATACACACACACACACACACACACATACACACACACACATATATATACACACACATGCTGGTCACATACACATATATGACCAGTTTATATATATATGACCATATAAATATAATGATAAATACAAAGAGAACCAAACAATGACAGCAACCTGCCTATCTCTGTAGTCTGTTACCTGCCATATAGCTTGAAAAACTTCAGAGGCACATACAGACTGCTTTAACAGTAAAAATAAAAATTGGTTAAGTACAATTTTGTAAATGTGGAGATAGCAGCTCAAGATTTCATCACCATATGTTTATTTTTCTTTCATGTGTCACTTACTTAAGCTTGGAATTGAAATAAGAGTGCTGAAATATTTGGCTTATGGAAAAAGAAAGTAGCAGACATGAAGTAATCAATCCCATATATAAATGCAGGATTTGCCCCAATAGCCCATGGGTACCTGATAACAGATTACTTTGAGATGATACACACCCCGGAAAACAGGTAGTAGCTGATTAAACTATGTAAATAAATGAAAAAAAACTTGAGGTTTAGTTTTCACAGTTCAGCTTGGAGTTCATGACCGCTCCCATGCACTTTACTTTCTCCTTGCTTCAACCCATTCACAGTCTCTACTGATTTAAAAAACTGAGCTGCAGTAAAGGCAGAACTGGCAATTAGATTTCCTCCTTTTAGTATTCTTTTCCCTCCTGTCTTTTACTCCCCTTAAGGGAGAGAAAACAATGTTCCAGCTGTTTTTGTGGATGACCTTTTGAGTTTTAAAAGTGGCAGGCAAAAAAGGCATGCTTTCTAGGTAAAAATTAACAGGGATTACTTCTAAATAAACAAAAGTTCCTTTAGAGGCTTTCATGATGCATTAGAAGAATCAATAAACACTATCCTGGATATTCTAGGAAAAAAAATGTATTCAAAGACTATACAAATGCAATATGAACCCACATTGTTTATGAAACACAAACATGTCATTTATTTTAAAATCATACAGCCCTTGTAATCACTTCCCTCTGTGTAATGAGAACAAATTCCGCCAAGAGGGGTCTGCAGACTTTGCTTCCTTTGCATCTCTCCAGGAAATAGGTTTCTTGCCTCAATCCTAAAACATCACCTACCCCCTGGCTCACCAAAGCCCTCTCCCTCCAAAACAGCACATAGTTTTGTCTCACTGTGGGACTTCTAGCTAAAAGCCCCTTCATATGCCAGACAAAGTAAGAGGACCTATCCATAAATGTCATGGCAAAAGCACTGTGATAAATCTGTGCTACATATTTGCCATAGATCATTGATACTTTCCTACTGAGACCAAATAAAATACACTTTTATTTGGTGTAGCTACAGATGAACTAGAATCTTAACTCTTTTATCTTCAGATCAGGAAAGATGATAACATAGTTGTTTCAGCCTCAGCAATTAACTCGTTGTTTGTAGATCCTTGATGCCACTATCGACAACTCGAAGATTGTCTTGCAGATTGACAATGCCAGGCTGGCTGCTGATGACTTCAAAACCAAGTGAGTAATTTCTGAAAGGAAAAAAGTCTCTTGAGCAGGCAAATATCCTTGTTGAGCCAAAGGAGTGGCTGTGAAAAAAGAAAGGAATGCCTATAAAATCTCTGTATGAACACTAGTTTGATCCTATCGTTGCAGTTCAGCCCTTCATGTATTTGCTGAAAGCACCGTCTGCACCACAGAAAACTTTATATTTTGCAAAATATGTGGAGAAAAGTTTAATGCTGGACAACGTTTGCTGCACAATGTTTGCTGCATCACAAATCCTACAAACCCAGACACATTTATAGCAAATAATGTGTTTCATGGTGGGCTGGCTTAATCAGCTAACCTGAATAGTTTTGTTTTGCTTTTTTAAGGTTTGAAACAGAGCAGGCTCTTCGCATGAGCGTGGAGGCTGACATCAATGGCCTGCGCAGGGTCCTGGATGAGCTCACCCTGGCTAGAACGGACCTGGAGCTGCAGATTGAAAACTTAAAGGAGGAGCTGGCTTACCTAAAGAAAAACCACGAGGAGGTAAAAAAACCCCAAGACACACGTTTGAAAGTGACATTAGAAAAACAGCATGTGGAAATGTGGAGTCCCTCAGGATTGTCCTGGGCTCTCCAACAGTGAGGAAAGATTTCTGTGTAGACTGGGAAACTAAAGATACCTCCTGCAAGTATTTAAGGGGAGATAGTCAGACCTTAGCCCTTGAAGAAAGAACAGAAGGTTCATAATGTTTTCAGTTTATGATCGTACCCTCTTTTGTCTTCCTCTGCCATGTCCACATAGGAAATGAGTGCCCTGGGAGGGCAAGTAGCTGGCCAAGTCAGTGTTGAACTGGACTCTGCTCCAGGCATTGACCTGTCCAAGATCCTGGCTGATATGAGAGACCAGTATGAACACATGGCTGAGAAGAACAGGAAGGATGCTGAGGCCTGGTTCCACAACAAGGTAGAAAAAACTCCATAGTATACAAACACTAACCAAAAAAATCCATAAAAGAAACAAAATAATTATTAAAACACACAGAAAACTGCTGTGAAAGCCTTATGACCTCTACTTAGAGGCCCCATATTTCTCATGTAATGTTTTCCCTGCTTCAGACTGAGGAGCTGAACCGTGAAGTAGCTGTCAATACTGAACAACTGCAGAGCAGCAAGTCCGAAGTCACTGACCTGAGACGCACCCTCCAAGGGCTGGAAATAGAGCTTCAGTCCCAGCTCAGCATGGTACATTAAAATTTGCACTGCATGAACCCCCCCGCCACGGAAATGGGTACATATTCCCCTCCATGCATCTGGCAGCAACCTTTTTGTGGTTTCCCCTCCAACCTCTCTGCTCTCAGAAAGCCGCGCTGGAAAGCACCCTGGCAGACACGGAAGGGCGTTACGGTGCCCAGCTGGCGCAGATCCAGGGCCTGATTGGCAGCATCGAGGCGCAGCTGGCTGAGCTCCGAGCTGATATGGAGCGCCAGAACAGCGAATACAAGATCCTCATGGATATCAAGACTCGACTGGAGCAAGAGATCGCAACTTATCGACAACTCCTGGAAGGCCAGGAGTCCCAGTAAGTAACTCTGCTCGCTGCAGAAAACCTTTTTGCTTAGCCTCATAAAGTTTGACCAGGCCATGGTGCTCATTTGCCACAGCACCACAGTAAAGACAACTTCAAATACTCCTGGGGTTCTAAAATTTTTAACAAATTAATTTTTCTGGACCATGGTGGAGCTAGAAATGCTACAATTCCCATTTACATTGAGTACCTCAAAGAGTTTCTAAACAAAAAGGCAAACTGACAAGCAGTACAAGAGATTAAATGCAACTAACAGTTAAAGTGATAACTAGTCATTAGCTGCTTGACATTCAGGAAACATAGTGCAGTCAGTAATGTTTTATAGAATATAAGAATTAACACCAAATTCCCATAAACTTCCTGTTACCAGTTAAATAGCTCTTGCCTCATAGGAATCAGTGTAGAAGAAAATATTCTGAAGAGAAGAGAAGGCAGACAAGCTAGCTATTTTCAGACAGTCATTAAGTGGGCCTCCCACATGGGAGCACAGCTATCTGTCATTTCATATATAGCCTCAAGGAGGAAAATATCTCATAGCCTGGAACAAAAAAATGAGGTAGGAATTAAAAGGTTTTGATTTCCTCTATTCCTTCTTTTCCATAATTGTCTTTTCCCATGGCAGTTTAAATTTCCTACAACAATTCCCTCTTCTGAGCAAGGAGATGACCATCTCTTTTGTGACTATATATAAAATGCACCTGATAGAGAATTTGCTGTCATACATCCTCAGCTTACGCAGCATTTGATGTGTTACCTCTCCTTTCAACTGTTATCTCTTTTTTCTACAGGATGTTTGGCTCCCTTTCTGGAACTGCTGGTAAGAATTCTTTCTCTTTCAGGAAACCTTTAGGAGTCAAAGAAGTTTTATTTTCTAAAAGAAAATATACATACATTATGGTAGTTGTGTCCATTCTAGAGACTGGGCTGCTGCGCTGATTTGCGTCACAGAAAAAAATCTAATAAGTAACAAACGATGACTCTGGCTAGAATTTAACAAATCTCAGTCATTAAAAGATGTTAGACATCAGGAAAAAATCTCAGACTATGCTACAGTAAAGGCACAAAGTGCTTAATCATTCCCCCAGATGAAAGGATACAAGAAATTTAAGCTTGGCCAGCTCAGGGGAATTGTATGAACATGCAAGTAAAACTTGCCTTGAGCTCTTAAAGGTCAGCTGTATTGTAAAAGTGATGTATGATTCAAATCAATGCTATGAAGAAGAAAACTTCTGAGAGAAGGGAATGAGAGACGAGACATAAACTAAGCTCAGCGCCCATTGCAGAAGTGGTCTCATGTGTGTTATGCTTAAGTAATTGCAGTTCTTTCTCTCCATATCATTGTAGACAAAAGAGACAAGCCGGCAGATGGAAAATAGTAGTGAAAGTCCTCCAAATGTCATCTTCAAAATGAGAAAAGGCAGACAACACACAGGAATTGTAACAGAGAGGAATCACTAAACTGCTGGAAATTACTATCTTAAAGCACAGAAAATTCTTGGCCACACAAAGTTGAGGTAGATTCATCCATTTAGTGGTGATTAATCTGAGAATTGGGTTAGCTTTTCAATTATTTCTAGTTCTTTCATGTACTGAATTGCTGTATCTAATAAAGATTATCTTCTTGCAATCTTAGCTTCTTTTGGGTTATTGTGATATTGTTACTGAAGTTTGGCTTTAATCAGGCTGGAAATAGCTAGCCAGCCTCCCCAACAGGTTAATGCTCACAGTGTCTGTGGGTGGGTGGCTTGAGCTCCATCTGCGATTTCTTCTAGCTGCTCTTGCTGGCAGGAGCTCTGAATATCCTCAGCCCCTCAGAGTGGGGAATTACAAGAGCGACTTACGTTTCTAACCACAATGGCTGTGCACTCTGAAGAGCAGTAACAGTGAGAAGTTAAGTGATTCTGGTAAGAAACAAGAGCTGGGAGATGTTTTGTTAGGGTAAAATATAAAGCTCTTAAAATGGCTCAAAGATAGCTCCTAAAGAAACAAATAGGAGTGAGAAACAATTGTGAGACTTCTTCACTTGCTTTCCCAGTTCATGCAGAGGTAACAAACCTTTAGCACTGATTTTAGCCACCTTCATTCTCATGCCATTGAAAGGATATTATCCTAGCTGAAATTCTAAATGTAATCACTATTAGTTCAGGGCCCCAGCAATCAGTAATTTCATTTCCAACCATCCTTCTGCAAGCTTACAGCCAAGGAAACTTCTTGGGGTTTGTGCTAAAAGAATATCATGGCTATAGCCTTACTATCACATTCCCACCTCCCACTGTTACAAAAGGCACATAGTTAGCTAGTCAACTGAGGGTGAAATTTAAATGACAGTATGCCCAGACTAAAATTACCCCAGTACTGCACTCCCTCAGAGTGGATCACCTTGCAGCCTGTGTTTCAGGGACACATCATCAAATCCTTCAGCACTTCTCTCCTTGGACTTGGGAGGGAATAATTATTTCACCCTTGTTATAACTAGATGTTCATAACAGATTAATGGAGTGTTCGCATAGCAAGGAGCAACCCAAAGCTATGGACCTCCTATCAAGGTTGGGCAATCCTCTTCAATTCAAGAGGTGCTGGTGCTTGGTTTTGCTTCAGCAGTGACTCAGGTGAACTATCAACATCAGTTGTCAAGTACTGACACAGACAATCCCAGCTTAGCCTCTGGAAATCTAGCATGATAGCATTAGGCAGTGGCTTCACTATGACAGGGAAAAAATATGACAGGAAAGAAAAACAATCACGAAAAGTATGAATCAGCAAAGAGAGATAGACAAGAGGACAGGATGGGAAGAACAGGGGGACTAAGGTGCTCTGGTGGAAACAAGTGCAGAATCGAAAGGGAGCAGCGGCATGAAAAGCACTGGCATACACGAGAACCACTGGCAAGTGGTTCTTCAGAAGCTCACCTGTTTATGCGGTGTGTTTTTGGAAGAGCAAGGAGAAGAAAGTTCTTGTGCATTAAATGCTTCAGCACAGGCTGTTCCTGAGCGTTGACACATTTTCTAATAAATGCTTTGTACCAAATTTATTCCCTACAACAGTTAGACCTGGCATCCCTCCCAGATGAAAGAACAAACAACTCCAGGTCTGTTTTTTAATCTTAACAAATGGCTTTCCCTGAGAGCAAGTTCTGTGACAAAACCAGTCAAAGTATGAGATTACTGGTGCAGATTTCTTGTGTTGTATAGCTGCAAATGTGAAAGTCTGACAAGAAATTCTCATGCTCCAAGAATGCAAACTATAAGTTATAAGGACACTTTGCAAATGTATATTTAGACCAAAGAGTTTTCTTTTCAAAGACTGAATTAAATGCATGTTTAGAAAAAAATGTTTATCAGGTTAACAGTTTAAAAGTGTCTAAGAGGTTAAAAATGCCAAGAATTGAATGAATTCATAACCCTGTTAAAGAAATTGGGGGCTTCAGAGACTTGAAAGAATCTTGAAAAGGCTAGAATTCTTGTTTTGATAGCCTAATATGAATTTTGGTTTATAATTTTGTTGATTTTGTCCCATATTTGCAGGGTATTGAAGGATTTCTGGTTAAATGTTTAATATAAAATCACTCAGAGACTATAATTTTAGAGTTTCGTTCAGAAAAAAAGTGTTTTCTAAAGGTATATAATGTCTGAGTGATGGTTTTATCACCAAAGACTGACATGATAAACAAGCTGCTTCTTGAATGGAACTCTCTGTCCTCCTGAAAGGAGAGGCTACAATGTGTCAACTCCGTTAATCCCATAACAGAAGTAATAAAAGAGTTTGCACAGCATAGACATGTCAGGGAATGTCTTCCAGGAAAGCTCTATGGAAGCAAGACAAACCAAGGAGCTTATGCACTGCAAGTACAATGCTGAGTACTGTGCAAAGGATGAAACTGTGTGTCAAGACATTGGATAAGAAATCTTAGAGTGAAGATAGTGAGAACAGAATAAAAGCATAAGCTTGAAATAGCATTATTTTTACTCCAGCAAGTGATAGGCTTCAATTTCCTTGTATAGACTATAAGGAGAAAATTCTGTAGATTGAAGTTCATATTCCAGCGGCAGAAAAGAGCTACATGAAGAACACACAGAGCAGCACAGATCTCTACTGGTACAGAGGTAGCACCGATTTGAGATGTTCCTTTAAAGTCCTAAGAGGTTATGAACCTGGAAGCATTCCAAACCTCATGGATTTAGAGAAATGTAACTGTGTTGTTTTTTTTTTTTAAATGATAGATAGAACAAGGCTAAAATGCAGAAATAATAATTGAAAAGAAGAATATGACTGTATGTAGAATTATACCTAGTTCTAGAACTGAGCTAAAGACACATGATTTTGACATACTTGTTCAAATTCAGATATGAAATTAGATTCATCAAAACACTTTTGATTTCTAAACTTTATTAATGTAAATACCAAATCATATATAATTTTTCACCAAAGCAAGCTTTGCCGTATGTACTCTATTATAAAATGATATAATGCATTTTGGTTTTGATATAGAAGTCTTCAACCTGAAGACAGTAATAAAACAACAGTATCTATATAAATAAATACCATGAGTGAGTGAATTCTCAATACACACAAGCATTTGCCAGCAGTCTGCTCTCAGTGTAGAGGTACAGGCATATTTACCATTTCTCTCTCACCAGAAGAGCCAATGTTCATAAGTAAGCTCTCAAAAGTTAAGTTTTTTTCTCTTTAGGAAAATACCTGTGAAGCACAGCAACTGAAGCAAGCTGCAAATAAATGATCCATAACCAACCACCTCCAAACTTCACAGTGCCTCGCTGAGGCACCCTTCCTTGGATTCTCCTTTGGTTTGAAAATACTACTGACAATTTCTAGCAAAATACTAGGAACTATTTAGAAGTAGTTCTTTAATATGAAAGAACAAATAGCGAAGATGAAGGCAGGGATAAGCCTCAGGTCTGCAAATGCTGCACTCTGCATTTACAAGCTTTTGATCATGGGGGACACATCCTAAGGATCTGAGTTTGGTGGTTAACAGAAAATTGAAAAAGCCTCAGAATCCCCACCATTATGGTTTTCTGAATTATGTTTTAGGACATAATCTGTATTGGCTGCTTGATTTATTTTTATTTTTCTCAATGGTAAATATTCTACAGGAAAGAAACAGCTTTATATCTGCTACATGGTTTTTGTAAGTGTTCATCTGATAACAATCCAGAATAATGCACAGGGCACTTTAAAAAGCAGCAACGTGTATTTCACCAACAAGCTTCCAAAGAAGTTATAAAGACTAAGTGAAAGAAGTCTGAATGAAAAATCCCCAAAGTTTCCTGTTAAAGTTTATGGTGTTTTCTAGAAGTGATTTTGCTAGATTTTTTTTTTAATGGAATTTGATCTTGCTTATTGTGGGATCACTCAGAGTTAAACAGACCCTAGCAGCATGCACATCTCAGGATATTTACATTACAGGGGTCTTAAAGAAACTTTTTTATCTTTAGGAGAGTTTGTCTAAACTTGTTTCCTGAGATACTAACTCTTGGAGATACACAGATTTGGCAAGCTACACAGAACCATTAATCTGCCCCACAGCAAAACTGAACTGCTGTGGCAGAGGTCCAGGTTCAGTCTGAAACATGTTTCCACAATTGTGAAACACCCTGTCTTTTCTAATCAGCTGAAGAATGAGTGGACATTCTCAGAACCAGGCTGTTAAGCTGTGTATCACAGCTAGATTTTTGATGTTTCTTTCCTCCCAAGTACACATCTTTCCTAGTAAAAAGGTGGCACATTTCCCTGAGGCTGCATTAAAGTCTCAACTGTAAATTTCAGAAAACCCCTCAGTTTATTCCAACAACTGGTGTGAGCCTCAGTTTATCTGAAATCACCCATCCTGAATTCTAAGGTCATTTTCTGTTGATAGAGACTATCAAAAACTGTGATAAAATAACACTCTCCTTATTATGTTGTTAGCAAACATCATTTTTCTTCTTTATTTCAAAGTTTTATTTTAAAATAATTTCAGTGGTTCTGAACTAGAGCCAGAGAAAGTTCCTCCCATCTTCATTTCGTCCCTGTTTTTCTCCCTCCTCTCAACCCTCAGTTTCCTTAAACCATTATGTGCCTCAGTACCAATTTATTGTCTTACCGTACCCCTACTTCTTCAACTGCAACTTGTGGCTTTCATCTGAAGAATGTCACCTTGTTGTGCACAGAGAATGGGGCTCTTTCTTCAAACTCCACACTGTTGCCACACTCTCCACACACACATTGTCCCCAGTGACACACCCCAGCAGGGTAAACAAGCAGTTAATACTTCCTTAAAAATCTCCCAAATTTGGTTTCCCATAATTATGCAGTATTTAACAGAGCTGTATTACTGAATTATTGCTTTTCGAATTTCACTATCAAATTATTAGATTTGAAAAATGCTGGTGTTTCAGACTCCCTCTTTAAACGAAGGATTAAGATGATTCTTCTAAGTGCTTCTCACATCTTATTTTCAAGAATTTCTTCATTTCATAGTGCATATTGGCATTAAACATCAATTGCTGCCTGAACAGTTTCATCTTAAACCCAATTTGTTTACGTTTTCCAAAAATAACAGGAACTTAGTCCTCCCACATTTCTTTTTTTAATTGAATTATTTCAATCTTGTATTACCTTTCTTGAGTATTTCACAAGCATTAGTAAATTAACTATGCCCACTCTTCCTTGTACATTGATGGATGCCAATTGCTCTCATGCAATGCTATGATGATATGCTTTTTGTACTAAAAATTCAGACTCCAAAATCTAAATATTAGTTCCAAGCAAAGAACAGGAAGAAGAACATACCAAATTAAATTCCAATTTTTTAATGGGAAAAAAAACGGATAGAAAAGAAGAAATAATGGTGAGATGAATGGACGATTGCACATTTTTCAATGAAAGGAGAATTTTACTTAAACTTCATTTTTAGAAAAAGTTTATGTTCTTAAAATAAGCATGGTGATTGCTGTAAGTGGGTAAGTGGGTGTGGTTGAACTCACTTCGTTTTTCCATTCTATAAATGTCAGAGAAGTAAACTCCAAGTTTCAGAACTATAGCCTGAAGAAAAAACACTCATCTGAATCATCCCTTTTGTTTAATTAAAAAAGAAAACCCAAGCCCTAGCCCCTGAGATAGCTCCCTTTGTGAGGAATGTCATCATAATTGGCCTCACCTCTAGGGAGGAGAATTTTTGGAGGGAGGGCTGCAGGTTGGGTTTGTCTCCTAACACCCTATCTTGAGGATATAAAAGAAGCACCAGGGCGTGAAGTCACATACTTTCCTCTTCCACACCAAGCTGAATAACTGACACTAGTGCCTTCTTGTGCTGCAGCTATGGCTACTTCCTTCATGCAGAGCTCTTCTTCTACCTATGGTGGTGGCTTTGGGGGTGGCGGAAGCAGCAGCTCTCGCCTTTCCTCCGTCCGAACAGGAGGAATCTGCCGAGCTCCAAGCATACATGGAGGATCTGGTGGCAGGGGTGTCTCCATGTCTTCAGCTAGGTATGTCTCTTCTGTAGGAAGCGGATATGGTGGTGGCTTGTCTGCTGGTTTTGGTAGTGCTTATGGAGCAGGCTACGGTGGTGGTGCAGCCTGTGGCTTTGGCGGAGGAGCTGGCTTTGGCGGAGGAGCTGGCTTTGGTGGAGGAGCTGGCTTTCGCGGAGGAGCTGGCTTTGGTGGAGGTTTTGAAGTTGGTGGTGGCTTTGGTGGTGGTGATGGCCTTCTTTCTGGAAATGAAAAGATAACTATGCAGAATCTGAACGACCGTCTGGCTTCGTACCTGGACAAGGTGCGAGCACTGGAAGAGGCAAATTCGGATTTAGAAGTTAAAATCCGAGACTGGTATCAGAAGCAAGCTCCCACCAGCCCAGCCCGGGACTACAGTAATTATTACAAGATAATTGAAGATCTCCGAGACAAGGTATGACATGCATATGTAGAGGAGTTATAAGAATGCATTAGAATTGTGGAGCTGCATATTCCATTTCTTTAAAATAAACTAAAATAATTACAAAATAAATACTGAAATCCCCAAACCCAAATATATTGTGGTTATAAGCATTCCAGCAGAAAAGAGTAGCTTTTTCTTAATTTAAAAAGCAAATATGCTATCCCAAAAATGTGGCATTTGTTGAAATTAAAATGATTGCACTAAAAGTTAGCAAAACATGGCAAAACGTGTTTAGAATTATCAATATATTTATTCAGTAATCAAATAGTAAAGAATGTGATAGGTAGGCCTCAAAGGCTGCAAAAATAATTCTCCTAGCTACAGATAAGATCAGGTGTTGTACAAACGTATTTTCTAATTATGTTTCTAATTTGTTTCACACAAAGGTATCTCAGCTCTCTGGTTTGCATATGGTATGTGGAAGAGAGCTCAGCATTTTTGGTTTTTCTCTATAAAAGCTGTAAGAATTACAGTGTGACCAAAGAGCAACATAACAATTTGAAATGGCTGTTGCAATCCAAAAAGCATGTTTAACCAGTGACATCACAACAGAGGTCCATTTTTTTCCACCTTCTTTGGTGGTTTAGAGCCTCAATTACTACCTACTATGTATTCAGGACCATGATATTCACAATTATTCACAGGAACCTTTTTCTGTGTTTCTTAATTGCCAGATCCTTGCAGCTACTATTGACAATTCCAGAGTCATTTTGGAGATCGACAATGCCAGGCTGGCTGCAGATGACTTCAGATTGAAGTAAGTTTACCTGGAGCACATTTGTCTTCTTTCTCCTTGTCTCTCTCTCAAAACAGTTTTATCTAGAAAATAAATTTCTTCAGTCACTGAAGGACACATTTTGAAATTATGGATAGGTATTTTTCCTTGATAACTTCTGATGAAAAAAACCCTGGCAAACTGAATCAATGTGATGAAGGATCAGTTCAGAATATAAACCTGGTAGAACACAGCATCCAGATCACTGAGCTGTTTACATAATAAATTATACTTCATGTCTTAATTTTTTAGTGATGCTTTTAACTATTTTTACTAGCCTAAATCACAGTGGAAAAGAAGACAGGAATAGGTTGGGATTTTCACTTAAAAGGAACAGAGCGGCATGGAGAGATCGCTGTTCAGTTGCAGTAGTTTTCTCTCAAAGAGTCTGAAATTTAGAAAAGAAAGACAAAGAGTAATTTGGGGCTTATTCAGCTCATGGACTCAGCAGTACCTTAGACACTGCTGAAAAGACGATAAAGATACTTGCGCAACTGATTTATCTTGCAGTGATGAACCTGCAGGCTTATATTTTCTCCTCTAGTGTCCAAGGCAGAACTGGGCAATCTGTGCTTTTCTTCACACCAAATTTGAGAGAACACTGCAAATGGACTGTCCTGTGTGACAACTTTTCTATTGATGCTGACAATCATTATTAGGTTCTGCAAAGTGAAATGTCACGTACTCCTCAAGAATAAAATCAGATGGCAATGCATGTATGTCATAGTAGGATGTTGGCAAAAAAGATCTTTACTCCCTTCATACTTCCTTTCAATATATATGTTTTCATTTATAGCCCACTGTTCCTCCTACATTTAATATAAAATTTCATAGTTTTATAGCTCTACTAAATACAAACTCGTACATGTTCTAGTGCTTGTTTCTTTTTTAAACTGCAGATATGAGAATGAGTTGTTCCTGCGCCAGAGCGTAGAGTCCGACATCAACGGCCTGCGCAGAGTCCTGGATGAGCTGACTCTGTCCAGAGCTGACCTGGAGATGCAGATTGAAACACTGAAGGAGGAGCTGGCTTATCTAAAGAAGAATCATGAGGAGGTGAGAGTTCGTAACAGTGCAGAGAGGAATTACTTCCCTTTGGAATTTATGCCTCTCGGGTGGGGAGGGGGAAATCCAAACAAAAAAACCAGAATGACAACATTACAGCTTAATAAGAAGAAAACTGTAATATTAAAAGAATCCAAAGTGAGCCCTGAGAAGCATTTCTCTGATTCCAAACTGTTCAGACATTAGTTTCAATTTGAATTCATAAGCACATGACAGGTCACTGAGATAGTTAAGCTGAGTAAAAGAAACATACATATAAGTTACATGTAAATATGTGTGTGTTGTGTGTGAGTATACAGAGAGTAGAAAAACATGTGTGATTAGAGATAAAATTTGATAAACGTTTTTATGTATGTTCCACCTATGTTACTTGGTAATAAAAGTACTGCATACACTGCGTGAATTGCTGGTGGCAGAAAGTATGTGAGAAGAAGAGACTAATCTTTTTTGTGTCCTCTGCCTTCT
Source organism: Fulmarus glacialis (assembly GCF_000690835.1). NCBI lineage: Eukaryota > Metazoa > Chordata > Aves > Procellariiformes > Procellariidae > Fulmarus > Fulmarus glacialis. The sequence continues at coordinate 54,949 of NW_009199830.1, read as the reverse complement.
GCCTGTGCAGGAAATGAAAGAGTATTCAAATCAGCTAAGTGGAACAGTCAACGTGGAAATGGATGCGGCTCCTGGCATTGACCTGACCAGAATTCTCTCTGAGATGAGGGAACAGTACGAAGCTCTGGCTGAGAAGAACCGTAAAGATGCTGAGGCCTGGTTCTTCACTCAGGTATAGTTACGCCAGTAAACAGCAAACGGATGCACTGCCTCATTATTACTGCCGCAGCAGATGGGATGGGCCCTCCTTTTCTCAAAATAATAGAAAAAATTTTTATACAATATGTATGTGATTTTACAGTTGTTGTTTTTGTTCAGACTGATGATCTGAACCGCGAAGTAGCCACCCATACGGAACAGATACAGACCAGCAAATCGGAGATCACAGAACTGAGACGCACAGCCCAGGGCCTGGAGATCGAGCTCCAGTCGCAGCTCAGCATGGTATGGAGCTGTCCCGAGAACATCACGAGTCACTGCTAGTACACTCTCCCTTCCCTCCCCCACTATCTTGCCTCTCCTTAGACTCCCCCTCTGTGGGACAAATCTGCATGCTAACCTATACTGACGTTATTCCACTTTAGAAAGCTGGACTGGAAGCCAACTTGCGAGATACAGAAGGACGATACTGCGCACAGCTGGCACAGATTCAGGCCCTCATCACCAGCGTTGAGGAACAACTGAGTGAACTTCGGTGCGACATGGAGCGTCAGAACCAGGAGTACAGAATGCTCATGGACATCAAGAGCCGCCTGGAGCAGGAAATCGCCACGTACCGCCAGTTGCTGGAGGGCCAGGACTCTCAGTACGTTACTATATACAAATCCTATGATGATTAGATAAGGTTCATAACATGACACATTGTAAAGCAGTAATTTGTGGTTGCTAAGCTGACTCCAGATTACTAAATTACATCCACTGTATACGCAGCCTTTTGAGTACTGGCAAAACAGATGCCCGGCAAAATCTGAGGCGTTGCTGTAACTCAAACTAAATCTCCAGATCACTTGTGCTGATGATTTGAAAATATAAATGCAACCATTTTGACTACGATGAATTATAGAAGGCACCAGGCACTATATATATGTCTTAAATAATCCTCTTGTTGCACTGGAATAATAGCCTTCAGCCTGAAATAACCTATAAAAACCTGTTCTCAGTATTTCTTTAGCTCTTGGTTTTCTACACTTGTGCACAGAGGTGAAAATATTCATCATCATACACCGGTACTCCCAACTAGAAGAGGACTTGGTACAGACCACAGCTTGCTTTAGTAAAATCTGTATTTTAGTGCCCATTTCTCGTATCTCATCTACCCATGGAATTACTTTTGATTTCTGAGGAGGAATCAGCTCCTTATATTGTTTCTAGATTATGACATTTTGAGAAGAGGAGAAGTAGATAGAGATGTATCAGGACCGAGAACTGGTCTGACTGCTGTTCATATTTCCTATCGAGTACATAGGAGTGGCCTTCAAAGCAGAAAGCACCTTAACAATAACACTAGTAACGACACACCTGAGAAACAACCCATTGAAAGGAGCGGTGTGAAATCATGATTCTTCACACGCAGTGGTTCCTAATGGATCAATGGTTTCAGTGGACAGGGTCAGTGGTGGTCATTAATCAAATATTTCTTCTTTCTACAGGATGTCAGGAGTGATCCCTAAGGATGGTAAGAAAAACTTTGATTTAAGGAGGGGCTGAAATGAATTGAGAAATAGGATTAAATAAACCTATCTTTTTTGTTTAGGACTTCTTCTTACTAACACAGATTACATTCTTTCTGCAATGACTACATTCTTTATCATTTAGAGGCAAAAATGTAATACTTCATCTTACTTTATGTGCACTTTTGAAACCAGTAGCTTGCCAAAATGATTGCGTGAAGTCCTCATGCAAAATACCAAAATCTCCCAAAGATTCCTAAGTTCCTCTTCTGATTCACACAACATACAAGATACATCCAAATCCGACAGATGATGTGCACTTTTAAGATTTACTGAATGTGGACCAGTAGGGAGAGAAAATAAGAGGTAAAGGCAGTTCCCCCTTTGATATGTGAAAAAGATCTTGTGAGGAAACAAACAAAAAAAAACCCCATCGCACAGCTCTTCAGTGTGTTAGCAGTGCATTTTTTTTTTTCCTAGTTGAATTTTTTTTTTCTCTTACAACAGCATCTCTGAACAGTGGAAGACTTCGCATGGGCATGGAAGATGATGGAAAATCTGCTTCTGCTCGTGAAAGAAGATTCCAGTAAAGAAATACTGAATCCCCTCTTGCATATGACACCATATAAGACCAGTGCAGCCTACACATTGGTTAATGCTAAGAGAAATATCCTTTTACTTTCGCCAAATCACAAGAATGTAATCCAAGAATGTGCAACAGCTTGATGTCTTTCCTCAAATTTGCTCTCCCTTTTTACATGATCATTTGGCTGTATGGGTCAGAGATGACAAGCTTGTTTTCTGTCAGTAGCTATATAGTTTCCTTACGAAAGAACCTACATAATAAAGTTTCTGTTCTGCTTGTGCAAATACATCTAGTCTAATGTTGTTTTTTTGAAGTCAATATGGCATTGCCATGCACATGACCATACACCCTCCCTAACACAGTGCCTCCTGTAACCCAAAACAAAAGATGCTCAGTGGATAACAACAAAAATAACAATAATAACTTTAATCATAATAATAAAGATTATGATGAACAGGCAGACATAAAGTGCCATTAGATTCTCCCAGGAATCTGAAGCTAATATTGGTAAAAAACTGAGAAGATAATGCAAAAAATCCTTAAGCTCTTTGTTCTGAATTTAAAGTGCACAACATGACTACAATTCATGTACGAATAAAATGCACCTCTCAAAAAAAAAAATTTTTCCATATATATATTTACGCTCCTGCACTTCTTTCAGCAAAAAGGCAAATTCCCTTAGCTCTTGAGGAAGCACTAGACAAGGTCCAGGTGAAATGAACTGTTCAAGCAGAGTTTGCTGTGACTATTTTGGTTTTCATACATAAGGAGGAAACCCACCAGCCTGTGTCATTACTGTAGCTGCTGTATTAACAACACTGCCTCTTCTCAGCAGTTAAGTTAGTCTGCAAATCTACAGTAATTGAAGAGAGGTGCTTATCAAGATTTAAGAGGCTAGTAAATCCCAACTTCAGAAGCATATAAAACATTTACATAAATGCTGTATTTTGCTAACATAACCTGTTTGGAAAATTTGTTGTTAGCCTCATCACTGGGTATTTCAATCCACATAATAGTATCTACAAAAACTATATAATTTCTAGAATTATGTATTTTATTTTCCTTCCCACCTCCTTAGAGCTACTATTTTTCTGTCTTCTATTTTCTGACATTTAAAAAAAAAATAGCTACACTGCTGGCACCAGCCCTACAGTTTAGCCATGAACGAGGCTGCAGGATCATTGGTATTCCACTGTTAAGAAACATACACACTGCTGGTATTCTCACTGGAAAGAACTGAGAAGAGGTTGTTGCAAACTTCAGCAAAGCAATATCACAGTCTACCAGAAAAGAAAAACCAAACAGTACAAATGATATTTTTTCCTGTTCCAGAAACCAGGTGACTATTACATGTATCACTCAGACAGCAAGAGAGAGAAATTCTACAGCCAAAGGCAGCTATCCATTTGTATTTCAGATGGAGGGAGGAGTTGAATTGACAAGTGATGGTTGCACGATATTTACCTGTACAATGTAGGTGTCAAAATACTCTGCCTATACTTAAACTGCAGCTTATGAATTCAGTTCAGTTTGCTTTTCATGTTCCAATTCAGTAAAACAAGTACAATTCCCAAATAAAGCAACCTGGGACTATGCATTCCTCAGCTTCTGCTAGCTTGGGCCTGCCTAGCAGCTCCCCAGCTTACAGAGAGCAGTTTGTATGAAACAAGGAGACGTCACCATCTAATGGTGCCATCTGCTGACAATGTTTTATTTTCTTACTCTGATCCTTGCTTTCATTCTGCACTCTGTGGATTAAATAGGTGACTAAAAACTAGTCCCATAGTGCCAGCCTGACAAAGGAGAGCCATATCTGGTTTTGAAGTAAGTTTTTTGGTCTTTTCCATGGATCCTCAACATGTGTTGATGAAAACTGTGTGGCATCTTTTCCAGTTTGAAAAGGCTGAGCTTCAGAGGAAACACTTCTTATGTGCCAGATAGCCTTTGTTTTGTGTCACTTGCCAGAAAAAATACAATTCTGTTTATCATGATGGCATGATATTCCATGAAACTATCAGGGAGTAAGACAGAGGCTATTCTGTCTCACAAACTGTCAGCCTCACTGCCAGCCAAGTTGTGAATCTCACTGAGCAATTTCACATGAAACAAAGGATTCATTTTATTTCTCATAATATTATGTACATATGTATGTATTTATATTTCAATGTAATATTTCATAGAACATTAGCTTGCTGAAATGCCAGGCTAGAAAATTCAGTCTGAAATTAATCTCTGGTGAGATGAACTGAACAGCAGGACATCATTGGTTCTATTATAATTTGGGGTTTTTTTCAAGTTAGGCCTTCATTTTTTGTCTGGTGCTTCAAGCTCTTCTCACTCTCAAGCAGCAGGGCTGATACCAAACTGTAGCTATTAATAGTAGCTGTTATCAGAATATTTTGTGATAGCCATACCTTGTACTTATTGGAAAACTGTATCTTCAATGATTAAGTTCCCCAAACAATTAAAAATGTTAGCGTTTCTATACAATGAAATGAATGAGGAATAAGAAGGAATGTAACTGGTAAAAAGATCAACAGGTGCTGAGTAAAGCTGACACAGAGCCACAAGGAGGAGCTCAAAACCTGCCCTATTCAGAAAATGAGGACTAAGAGGCATCCCAGGAAAGGATCAAGTGCAGCAATTCTTTATTGCTGAAAAATTTCAAATGAAACAGAGAAAAAAAGATTCCTTCAGGTTTCTTCCAATATAGTGTATTTCTGGTTTGTACAGTCTCTCCAACCCCACCATTCAGAATGAGTAACAGTACTAAGTAAGATCTTGTTAAAGAGCTGAGCCTTCAACTGCTGTAAGGAAAAATAGCTGCACCATTTCTGAGAGAGCCCATGCCCGCTCAGCTTTCCACCTCTTCCCAAACCTGCTTCCTCTCTCCTACCCCTCAGTCGCCGTCTAGAACTACTCTGAAAGACAAGGTAAACCCAATAACCCCAGCTGTTGCCATGGGAACACTTCACAATTTACCACCTACTTACCAGAATGAGGAGTAAGAAAATCTTTGCAGAGGCCAGACTTGCCCGTTCTATATTTGATGGAAGAAGTTCGACAGAAGGTTATTGAAACTTGTGAGAAGGACTATTTTTGCATGATTGCCAGGCCAATTTTTAGGGCTGGTAGCTTTAAATATGCACTTGAATTTTTCGAGTGTTGTTACAAACTCATGTTCTAAACATTTTCTACAGCTAATTATATAAATATCTTAATAGTACTAATACTAGTAACAGCAAGAAATTCCTGCATTACTATCTGTTTCAACAAGACTATTGAAATATGACTGCACCTCGAATCATGAAAAAATCACTAGAAAAGACAGTTAAGTACCTAATTCTCATGTATTTCAACAGGAAATGGGCAGCTGAAGGCAATAGCTGGGCCTTACTCACTTTGGACTGGAGTTTTAGTCCAATGACAGAGGTTGGATAACTTCATTAAAGCCTCCTGTCTCATACAGGCTGAAGCTGTTTGGTACATTAATGGCAGCTTGATAGGACATGCTGCGTTTCAGGATTCACAGACTGCTGTAATTCTAAAGCCTGAGAATTACAACACAAAGAAAGTATCTTGAGAGACCCATCCCTGCCCCAGCTCTCCATTTATTATGTAATAGACAATACTCTTCCCCTCATAAGCAGGAAAACATAACATATTAACTACAGGGTTAGAAAAAAGTCTGAGGCAGAACTGATCCTGTTCCACACCTACTGATTTTAGCCACACCTCACTATTATAATATGAAAAGAAAAAGGAAAAAAAAAAAACCAAAACAACCAAAAGGAAAGCAATCCGGTATGTGGCTGTGATTCCAAATAACAACAACAGTGTGTGCAGGCTCATAAATGCTTCAGAATTGACCAAGAGGAAGCACGTTTCATGATGACACAATCTTGTTGCTGTAGTCATTCATCGAAGGGAAACTCCCACAGGAAAAGGCATAAAGCTGCTTAGGGAAGGCTAAGAAGCTGCTCAGTGCTAGTCAGTCAAACATTGGGTTAGATTCACAACAGAGCTAAACATGAGTACCAGCCAAGGCCCTTTTCAATTTTTTTCTGGGTCCCTCAGGGGTAGTTCAGGGTGTGGTTTGGCCCAGCAAGGAACTTCTTACAGACCTTCAAGTGCAGATGGTGGTGCCAGCAGCACACATACCTCTTTCGCCTCTGCCAGACCCCTCTGGCTGGCTACTGGAGGAGGGGCACCTTGGGGAGGCTTCGGCGATGGGGAAAGCATCTTCCTGGGTGGGAATGAGAAACAGACTATGCAAAACCTGAATGACCGTTTGGCTGCCTATCTGGACAAGGTCCGTTCCTTAGAAGCAGCTAACGCTCAGCTGGAAAGCTGCATCCTAGAGTGGCACAAGACAAAGTCTCACGGAAAGAGGCATGATTTCAACCAATACGAGCAAAACGTCACTGACATGCAAAGACAGGTAAGTCAGAGCTACAAGTGACTATGTCATTCTCTGTTCTTTTAAGGAATCTGGGTACTCATTTATGCTGATGGCTTTTCTTTAAAGAAAGTTAAATAAAACCTTTTAAATGTTGGAAGTACTAATGAAAGTGGTTACAGGACCTGGGCATAAACGTTCTTTGTGTTCACAAGGAGGAGAATGGGGTACAAGAAAGAAAGGCTGGAAGAAGACAAGGGGGATTCTGCAAAGACTGGTAGTATAAAGAGATTCGTCTGCTGCCAAGTGTTCGCTTCTGTACATGAAACTGTGGTTTGAGTAACTATGTCTGGCAGAATTTGGTCTTTTTGACTGCACATGTATTCAAGCAAATTACAAAGCAGGCAAACTGAAGAGACTGCCTTCTTTCATGCATGCTGTCTTTAGACATACTGCTGCATTTCATTTCTTTGATTCCTGTGGTAGCAGACAATGAAACTACAGGAGTTTTGGGTCCAATGAGCTTATGTAATCAGATGGAAAAATACTTCATTGTAATTAAGAAAATAGCAGTGACAAATTCCTTGTGGATGTTTTCACTGTAATTAAAAGAAGAATTTCTGGTTCCTGCCAGTAGTTAATATTAACGTTCAACAGTAACTCTTTTAATCTCCCAAACTCACGTGTCTTCAAATTTAAGCATAATATTAATCTGTATTCATAATGAACTTACTTAGCACTGTAACCATCTGTGTGACTAATCGGTGTAATTAATTTTACTTAGCCATATGAGGCAAAAAACAGAGCTATTCCAAATGTGATGTTGTAGTTCTCCCTCTACTTTTTATAGTACGGTTACTTGGCCTTCTCAAGACCCTGAGAAATTTTCTTCAAAAGGGCTTGGAAATGGTATTATCCTGCATCTTTGGTGATTGAGGCCAGGGACTTAATCAAACTCCCTGCTCGCTGTTAAATGTGTTGCCTCCAGGCAGAAGATGAGGCACTCCGACCACAGACAATGTGTAAGGAGAGCCAGAATTGTCATCACCTATTTCTGTTTTAAGGATAAAGAAAGGTCATCCGTCTCCAGACCTATCACTTGAGCACTTTTTTTTTAACTGATCCAGAGATAAAAACTTGTTCATCAAGAATATAAATGTGTTCACATTGATTCAGAATTAATAAATTGGCAAAATTTAGGAAGACAATAAGGCTAAAAACATAATGCTGATTGGGGTAAAGCCCTCACTTTTGAATAGCTTGTACCCAAAACACTTATTTTTAACACTCACCACTTAAATAGCTATCACTAGTGACGGGCACTTGTTAGACTAATGGCTGTCTCAGCCAGTATGTACTGAATGCCGTGCTCATACTGGGGAGGAAGGGCTATTAAAGGATTACCTACAGACAACAATTCAGTGATTTAACCCAGAATTTTTACTTTCTCTATAAATTATTGCAATTAGCACCATGACTGCCAGTAAAATGAGTGAAAATATAACATCTAATTATTAACCATAATTAAATTAATTAACTATGAATTAAAAAGATGAAACTAATTTAGCACCTAAAATAAAATTTAGACAAAATTTAGGATCCTATATCCAATAACCCAGAAAGTCTGTGATGTGCTGGCTGTCTAAACTTGGAGGCATATAATTATTTGGGTCCTATATTTTGGACCACACTCTTCCCTGGATACTTGAATTCTGGATGAACATGGAATCATAGAATAGTTTGGATTGGAAGGGACCTTTAAATGTCATCTAGTCCAACCTCCCTGTTGTGGGGGATGCCAGATGAAGCAGCAAGTTGCCTTGCTCCAGCCTGACTCCATTCTAACCCAGATACAAAGTAAAATAGCACCAGTTCTTCAGGTAAATGTCTCATTCAAACATCTTGTACTGCTAAATATGCAAACTGATTTACAGAGCATTCAAGGAGACAGGAGCAATGCTGTTGGACAAAGGACACAAGACATGCTAAGAAAGAAGTCAGTGCAGGTAGCCTTCCTGAAAAAAATCTGTTTTGAGAAGAAATTTGGGCATATTTCATATATAATAATGTGTGAGTTCTTAATTAAGTTATCTGTAAGTTTGCGGATTGATATTAGTGATGTACCATATTCATGATGGATGTAATGAAAAATCTGTATAATTATAAATAGAAAAATGTCCACATTTGAAATGCTCTGCTAACTGGCATAGCAATCAATGTCGTACAGCAGTTGGCAGAACACTGACAATTTTAACTCCTTTGTTGTATTCTTTCTTTTTTCAGATTGCACAGAAAGAGTCATAAAGCATTCATATAAATGTATTTCTGTTTTGTTTGAATATGAAATGGCACAAAGTTAAAGAACTCATGCTTTCTCATTGCCTTATTACCTTCCATAGTAAAATTTACCATTCTCTAAGGATAGATTCAAGAATTGCCTCTTCTCTGACAACAAATTCCAGGCAGCAACACATTTAGAATATTGTTAGACTTCTTCAGCTGGCCTTGATCATGTCCCAGGGCAGTATCCGAGGTGTGCTGCTAATTGCTCAAGAATGTACAGTCTGTTAACAGATTAAACATTCCACAGGCACCTTCTTTTTTACTATGAGAGGTAAACTTTTGACACTTCAGGACAATTTTGTCATTTCCTTGTTTCTTTGTGATTCATTTATGTGTGGGAAGTTTTACTTCAAGGTGCTGAGAGCTCTGTAAATGGCTAATGATTTCTGTACAGCCATAATGCACGTTGTTTTGCTATGTAAGTGTTGAATGAAGGCAGCTGTTGGAACTGCAACCATGCTTCTCTTTCCTCTTTGTTAGAAAAGGACATGACGTCCCACAATTATTAGTTCCTGCTAATTATGTATGAGATCCTGCTAGAATTCTTTCAAAGATTTTGAATGGAATACTGAGCTTTTCATATTCAGATCTATAGTTCAAAGCTATATCATGTTAACAGGGACTTACAAGCCTTTTCAGTGCATGCTGAGTACACTAAGTGAATGATGTGCTGCACTTTCTCCTGCACCTTTTAGGGCAAATTTCAACATCCCAAAGCAAAATCAGAAGCATGAGTTAATCACTCCATGCTACTGGATGATTCAGTACAGTTATAGGTGAATAATTAAATGGACCATGACAACTAGATGCCAGTGTTATTCTGAAAATGACAATCCATGCAACACCAGACTGAAGCACTTGTGGACTTGAGGGGTCCTGTTCATGAGTTGCTGCTACCATCATCGTTATGCCTCTGCATCACAACACTGATTCAGCAAGGTGTTTATGCACACGATTACTTTTTAGCATTTGATTAATTCCAGCATTTTGATTGTACTCAGACACAGTTTAATGTTTCTTACTGAAATTTGCCCTAAAGATGACCAAGGCTTCTTCTCCAGCAATGCTAAACGGAATCAAAATCAGTTCACAAAAAAAGAGGAAGACAGGGATTGTTATTCTGTAATATACCATGAAGTTTGTGTAATATTCATATCCTCTACCTGGCCAGGAATAAGATGATGACTCCTGCTTCATATCCAGAAAAGTAAGACAAAGAGAAAAGTAACATTATGGACAAAAATTGCAGAACCATCTAAGTGAATCTAAGTGAATTCTTTTATTTATGTACTCTCCTTAACATGGGACTTCTGCTATTTAGATGCTTCCTACAAGCAGCAGGGAGTCTAAAACAGCACAGGTTATTCACCATCTTACCTTATGGCAACACTGAGTCTCCTGTTGGATTCTCTGTTTTCCAGATTGAGGATGGCAAGATCACCAATGCCAGTATCCTTTTACAAATTGATAACGCTAACATGGCATCTGAAGACTTCAGACTCAAGTAAGCTCTTCTTTGGTTTCCTGATTAAGTTCGAAAGAGGATTAAGCAAAATATTGCTTTTTCTTGATAATCCAATATGAAACTGACTGTACTGAGGTTTTCTGGTGATACTGGATAAATAAAACTGATGTAGAACATAAGGAAAAAAAAAAAAAAGAGGATAAAAAGGATGTAAAAACCACAAATGATAGCTGAACAATCTTGAGTCACCCTGTTTATGATACTTAGTTCAGGTCCTGAAGAGCAGGTTTTACAGCAGACACTTGATACTTGTGACAAAAGGCATTTAAAACTGTCATCTGGGAATACAAATGAAGCCTTCTCTGCACTATGCCTCCCCAGTCCAGCCCAAATCTATTTCCTGTACTTATCACCTCTCCTGTCCAGCTCCGCAGGAAATACCCGTCCTTCAGTATCTTCTGCTCTGGATTCTCGTAAGTTTTGCCACAGTAAATGGGCCAGTGCTTCCTTGGCTACCAGTACAGAGTTTGATATTTCAGTACATTGGTGAAAGATAGTTCTCAGACCAACTAAAAAGCCCAAATGTTTGAACAGAAAACTTCCAGGCAGATATTTGCAAAGGAAAGGAATTTACATTTCTGTAAGTTAGACTTCTTAGGAATCATGAAGATTCGTCTTATTTTCAACAGGTGATGATCAGCTATTAAAAAATGTCTCAGCTTTTGGTAATATTGTAACAAACTTAAAGACTCTGAACACTGTAGGCTTTATCTAGCCTTGCCTTTCTTTCTTTATCATTCAATAGTGTCATCAAAAGGAAACAGTGGAACTACTTTGAGAGACTGGAATCCTAGAATGAGTCTGATGGATTGAATGTAGTAACATCATTAGCACCCACAAAAAATGAAGTAAAGGGAGAGATTTTGAGGAGCAGAAGTCCTTCATGTGCCCAAGGGAATATACAGCAGTGTCTCTGACCTTGCCTCACTACAGATGGCAAACTGCAAGAGGTTAGAGAGGGATGTTAATAACTGGCTTCTATGATTTTTTTCCTGTTTTCTGAAGGACTGAGAAGTTATCACTTTGGGAAAACTACAGAAAGCATTGATTGTAGATACTGTTTTCACATCTTTATTGGCAAATTTTTGAGAATCATATTCTCACCAGCTTTCACAACCTGGGAATATGTTCACCTAAAATGCAAAAAGGAATATGAAAGAAAAAGCAATTATTTCACACCAGGAGGAGTTGTGAGGAAGAAAGAAAAGCAATAATGAAACCCATCTTACTTTTAAGACTACTCAAGAATTATCAAATAATGTATTTTAGAAACAGAATTTGTTTTTTTTACACAGAGAACTTAAGCAAGTCTACTTGTCTTTGATACTACTTATACAAGAGGCTAGAAGCAGTCTGTTCTCAACAAGCATGCTTTATCTTCTTTTTCCTGATAAAGGTATGAAGCAGAGAAGTCTCGCAGGCAGGGAGTGCAGCTTGATGTTGAGAACTTGCGTAAGGAGCTCGACGGCCTGACCATTGTTACCACAGATCTGGAAATGGAAATTGAAGGCTTAAGAGAAGAGCACATCCTCAGAAGGAAAGACCATGAGGAGGTAGAAAAAGTTCCACTTGGTAAAATCCTATCACACAAATCTTCGCTACCATGTAATTAACTTTGAGTAAGATCCACAATCTATAAGTGGGATTGATGATTCAGAACCTGATCATGTTTCTAACGAAGCCAGTGAGAGTCAGATGAGGCACAAAGTTTGTGTACTACTTTACTTTACCAATTAAATTGGGATTTCAGAAAGGATAACAAATTGCTGTATTTTCTCCCAGAATCTTTTCTAGTCACCTACCCATCTATCATACATAGCTAATAATAACTTACATATTCGACAGAAATGTTCTCAGAAATACTTAGATATAAATACACAGAGATTTCAAGTAAATATGAAATCTTACTGGTTGCTGTTGAGTTTTACTCATCACAGACTTTCCCCTCAACTCTGGATACATCATTTCGCAGAATCACAGAATCACGGAGTGGCTGAGGTTGGAAGGGACCTCTTGAGGTCACCTTGTCCACCCCCCCAGTTCAAGCAAGGTCACCTAGAGCAGGCTGACCTGAACTAAACAGACGTTGAATTCCTGAAGGATCAAAATTAAAAAGAATGGTTGCTGAAGTCAAGTAAAATTACTTATTCTTGCAAAATCCTAAACAGAATAATTAGATAATAATTAATAATTGTCAAAAAACATGCTGCTCTGAATTCTTCCAGAGCTATACCACAGTGGTCTCTGTTATTCCCACATATATAATACCACTGCTTGACAACATGCTGTCTTCATTTGCTTGATCTGACGTTGTTTTCAGTTATTACCTAATGCAGAACCAAACACCCTACTCGGTATCTGTGGATTATTAAAACAGAGAATAGAAACATAAGGGATACACAGCAGTAGGTGAAGCTGTCTTTGGCTGATCCCCTTATACCCAAGGATACTACTGAACAGCTATAATAAAACAGTTCTTGGAAGCAGGGTAACCAACAGAGACATCAGTATGTCCAGCTGATCTGCACTTTGGCGGCCGTGATGTCATACCCTGAAATGCTACTTTGCCTGGGCGCTTTTGAAAATGGTACCTAGCACATAAGATTGTGCTACACCAAAAGGAATGTTACCATACCTGCTTGACTTGTCCTGTAATTATGTTGTTTACACAGTAATTATATGCTTTAATCCAATTATTCCTTTAACAATTACATAGAACTTTTACATTACTCTCCTGTAAACTTAGTTATAATTCTGTAAATATTAACATACAGGGTAAGAAAGACGAAATTACTGTTAGATTTTCATCAAAGGTTTTGGGTTCCTAATAGATAAATAAATAAAAAATGTCAGTGCTTCTTCATTAAGTATATATCTTCCAGAAACATTCTATGAAATGATCTTCTCACATGTTTTTTATTGAGTTCTCTAGGACAGTTCTGCCACAGAGGCAGCTGTAAGTCACTGGTTTAAGTCACATCACAGTATTATTCATATATAAATTTTCAAGATAGTGTTAACTGAATATATATAACAATTAACCTACAATAATGAAAAAAGTATTTTTGGGTGTTGTGAGAGGATGGAACTGAAGAAGACAGACAGAAATGAAAACTTTCCACTTTCATAAACAAGTTTGCTTGTTTCCTCTGCTAATACACGAGTAGGATATGGAAGCAAATCGCTCATCACAAGACTTCAAAGTCAATGTAAAAGTAAATGCAGCACCTCCTGAAGACTTAGCCAAGATTCTAGCAGAAATACGAGAAGATTATGAAGCCATAATTGAAAAGAATCGTCAAAGCCTGGACAGTTGGTACAAAGAACAGGTAACAGCTATTTTCTGCTCATTTCAAAGATCCCTGTTGCTGTACATGACAGATGAGAATCAGTAAGTTTTTCTCTTGCTTTTGCTCCACAGAGCGCATCTATGTCTCTGGCAGCAACCCCCAGTCCAGAACAGGTACAACGCAATGAGAACGAGATCAAGGATCTAACACGTACTTTACAGGCCCTGGACATCGAGCTGCAGGCACAGATGAGTAAGGTATCTATTGCAGACATCTCTGGCTGGTCACTGTTACTTCATATATTCTCAGAAATTGTCACGGACCAATTCTTCATTTAAATCCATAGCCTAGCATAACTTTATTGTAGTTATTAAAGAATCAGTGAAATTGGAATTTGGACCATGCTTGACTTTGACAGAATACGCAAAATAGATTCAGCAACTATCACCGAGAAGTGAAAAATTTATGTCTCTCCTTAGAATAAAATATGGGAAGAAGAAAAAGAAGAGATGGGATAGCTGACTCCTTGATCTAAAAAGAAAAAATGTCCAAGATGACAGCTAGTAATACAAATTTCATATTTACAACCTCTATTATAATACATGAAATATTTGAACTGTGAAAAATGTTGGTGGGGAATCTTCAAAAATAATACTCAGCTCTTGTACAGGTTAAAGCTCACATATCCATGACTTGGAGACTTTGGAGCAATTCTGGACAGTGAATGCAGAAACAGACAAAAGAGTCAATAGTTACAGGAACAGGTTTTGAGCAGAAAGAATATGGCAGGGATAAATTGCTCAGGTTTTGCCTCTCATTATGCACACACGACACAGCTTCATGATTCTGCTGTCTTCACATGAATAGTCATGCAAATGCATAAGTGTTTAAATTACCACAGTCTTAATTTTGTAATCTTCTAGCCAGAGACCGCATTTGCTGGCATTTCTGCATTATATCTACCACATAAATAATAATCATAGTATTGGTATTATCTGCCCTGTCAGAAACACATGCTGGAAGACACCTTGAGTGACACTCGGAATTACTATGCTGTTGCCCTTCAAAACATGCAGCAGATCATCTCCAAATGTGAGGAAGAGCTAAACCAGGTTCGTCATGACATTAAGCAGCAAAATAACCAATACAAGGTTCTTCTTGGGATCAAAACCCGCCTGGAGAAGGAAATTTCCACTTACCGCCTGCTGCTGGAAGGGAATGTTGACGGGTAAGGCAAAGCTGCCCTGACTGGAATAGATGAGAAGAGAGTTCTCATATTCAGGTTATTTGTTTGTTTGTTTATGCTTATTCAAAGCTTGTGAGTTCCATACTACATCAAGGGTTGTATTTTAATGTGATGGATCATAATAAAAAGCTTGAGCCACTTAGTATACAGAGAAACTTGTACCCATGTAATTTGGATCACCTAAATTAATATAACTTTTTATTAAAAAAAAACATTCCCACAGCATGCCTATCTCAGCATAGGAAAAAATGCCAATTTCAGTAAAATTCATAGTGATTTCCTATCTTCAAAACAAGTTCTAGATCAAAAAGAAGCCTGGAAACAAGTTTAGATCTTTTTTGGTCAGCCATGTGCAGTTACAAATACCAGCACACAAAATCTGTATACCAGCACACAAAACCCTCTGCTGATGGGTTGTTTGTTTTCCCCATCTCTGCTTTGTCTGAAATTCTGCATTCAGAAATCTTTGGGCCTCTCTATTCTTTATTCTCTCATCTTATATAGACAGTATATCTTATTTATAAAAATCAGAAAAAAGAAGTTTAGCAGCCTTTATAACTGAAAATCTCAGGGAGGCAGGACAGTATGGCACCAAGGATGGGGTTATTTGTCAGAAGCCAAAATGGGATCAACTTGAGCAATTCAGAACATATGAGAAAGAATGCAACTGTCCACAGCAGAAGCAATAATGAATGTACATGGGAACAGTTTTCAGGTGAGAGTATCTGTACCTAAGACTACCGAAGAGGAAAAGTTCTCATGGTATAAATGCATCATTCTTTTTTTTTTTTTTCTCTTTTCAGAGTGGTATGAGGTCTCCTTAGAATCAGTGAGAAGAAAGGGATGAATAACTTCTTGAAATTAGTATAATCATTATTTTTTCTCTGTTTTATTATCTTTGCAGGATAGCAAGAAAATCTGAATCAAAAGCTAAAGGTAAAAGTCCCTTATTTTGTTCGCTATAGTGACTCTTAATTATTGTCATTTCCAATCAAATTTTACTCAGAATAATTTTAACCTTACATGAATGAACTACGAAAAGTTTGCATGGCTGTTAATTCTCAAGTAGGCCATATTTGAGAATAATTTCAGTGATTCATCAGTCTTGTGAAGGGCTGCACTTCAGAGCACCTTCTGCTGTGTCTGCCCACTCGTGGACTATCTTCAGACTGACCTCTGTTAGTCAAACATACTGTCCAAAGCTCAGACTCAAGACTAAAGCTTTAGCTTTCATGGTATATGAGGAGGCACAGAGACTCCATTTGGTGACTAAAACAGTGTCAGGGCTTGAGAGCAAGCAGAAAATCTGCATGTCTGGAAACTCATATTCTGGCATGAGCATGACCTACAGACATTTAGCTTAATCTGCTCTGAAGTTGGATTTGCATTGGCTGGGATGTAGCTGTATTATTCATTTGCCCTGACCTGGACAAGACTCAGGGTGACTTTTCACAAAGAGCAATAATAAGTATTGACTTAAAGGGAAACATATAAAGATAAATCAGTTGAGGAGGTAGCTGGTAAATTGCTGTAAACGAAGCTTTCCCTGCATCATCTTGTCTCAGCATTGCTTCTTGTCTAATTAACATTTATTTTTCTTTAAGAACATGCTGGGCTAAGCAATCGAAAGATCAAAGCAATTGTCCATGACAGTGTGAATGGGCAGGTGGTATCCTCCACCATCAACGAGATCCACCAGCAAGCATGAAGTAAAAAGTTCTGCTAACCACCGGCTTTCCTAGCAGGCTAAGCTCTGAGAACCCTTCTGTGCAACTACGTGCTGTATGATGGTCTCCCTGTGTGTAAAATAGGGATACTATAGTGAACTCTCTTCTGAAATGATTTGCAGCCTGATAATGGAAAGTGCCATACAGAGCTAGGTATAGCTGATATTGTTAGTTTAAAGAGCTTTTAGTCATCAAAACGCCAAAGAAAAGCTATTCAATGAAAATGGCTGGCTGAGCTGGTAATATATCTATTATGCACATCTCACTGGGGCATGAATCTCCATCTGTGATTCATTTATTGCTCTGCAAATTAACTATAATTTAAAGCAAATAATCTCTCAACTTTTCTCCTGGTCTTATGTCTCTCATCATATACCTCACTGCAGCCAATAAATTCTTTTCCATTACTTGTTCTGGTCGTTGGAATTTCCGATTTTGCTTTTTCTTACGCATGCACCAGCCCAAAGCGGCAGTGTTACTGACATAGGTCAAGACTTCAAAAGCCTCATTGTTTCAGGAGGTATAAAACTGGAAGGACACAAAAAAGAAGAAACGCGGTGACACAAGTTACAGGTGACGTTTACATAAGCAAAACTATTAGACTTCCCTATATACAACTTTTCAATGTCACTGTTTAAAACAGCATTATTAGTAGGATTGTTGTAAAGTACACTTTTACTAAAATAGTCACCCTAGAAACATTTCTTTATTCTTCAGCTTTAGAGAAATTTTTTTTAACTAACTTTACACACTTTCCTTCAAAGATTATAAGTACTTTTCCAGATACTGTCATTCTTTCTCAGTGACCCATTTAATTCAAAAAAACATTTCAGTTATTTGCTTTCATATTAATGTTCATTGTTTTTGTTGATGGGTTCTGTAGTCGGGATAGACTGGTATATGCAACACATACTAACGTAAGGGGAGAGGCCCAAGTTCTTTAGCCAAATCCAAGCTTCTTCCCCTTTCTCACATCAGCCCAATCACCAACTCGGCAGGAGACCCTAACAGCAATAGGAAAATTTCCAGTGATATGTAAAGCTAAAAACTGAGCAGGAAAAAGAGAAATATTATTAGGACTGTTTAGACGAGGAAGGCTGTAAAGCAGAACGAAGAGAGACAAAATGGAGCATAATGAGTGTCTGTGTGGATTTGCATTCCAAAGTCAACATCTGCATATAAAACAGTGTGTTCAGGGCAGTCTCATATTCATGAGTGAAATTGTCATTGTACTCTTTCATACCTACTCATAAGGGACTTTCATAAAGGATTCCTGTTACCTGCTTTGCTTTGAAACAAGGCTCGCAAAACAAAGTGAAAATTGCAAAGAAAATGCAGATTTAAAATAAACAAAGTCCATCTCTATGATACAATGTTTTCTTACTGGCATGTTAGGACCAGTTCATGATTCCCCTTTGGCCCCCCCCCCCCCAACTCTCCACCCTTGTTGCACAAAGAGATCCCAAAAGCATTGAATGGATTACCTAATGGTTTCTTTAAATTGGGTAAAACTTGTAATACAGGATTAGTAACTCTTGGCTAATTAACAATGTCCTTCCTTATGGCTTACCAGATCCAACAAGCCAGACCTGGTGTTTGTGGCATCTGGACAAAACGTGCCTAGGTTTTCTTGAACAATTTTCTGTGTTATTTAAAGCCATATTCATTTATCTAATTTACAGAGCATAACCACATTGCAGTGATACAAATAATTATAAAAACTTCTAAGTAGCCCCTTATTTCCAAATCAAAGGAAAGTATCTATGCTTTGCGCTAGGTTTTGATTGTGCTAAACTACAAGGAAAGAAGAATGAAAAATGAATAATTTAAGTGCTTTATGGAACACGCCTGTCCTTATTTCACATTCTTGAGCAATGCATTGGGTTTACTCGTGTCCTAGTGTCCTCTCATGGTGAGAGATGCACTCCCTGCATTCCTGTGTTACGCTTGGCTATGGTCCAAATGGTACCGGCTAAGACGTAGCAGAATTCCCATTCCACTCCACTGCTTTGATGATTTTATAACCTTCTCCTACAACTGTGTCATTGTGTTCTGTAATGGTCAGACCAGTACAGCTCACAACACTGACCTCATAGTTCACTCCATTTACTAACATCAACACACATCAATGGCTCTAACATCCATTCAAGTTGCTGTCTTTTAATAAGTGAAGTAAACCAATTAGTCCTTAAACATATAAATATTAGTTACACTACATTCTGTTGTCTAAATGAAAGCAAGTATTCTATAGCAAAAATTGCTTATTTCTGTAGATTTTTTCATGGTTTTAGAATACTATGTATAATTGCAGATTTCCTTTTTGTTGAACAGCTTGTGATACTGTATCACTGGCCATATGCTGCCCTATGTCTAGTGGTTATTCATTATTTCTGAATTTGTGTTCTGGCAGATAAGCTATGCATTTCTAGATGTATTTAGGGTAGGTCTGCACCCTAAATAATAAATAACAATACTAATATTTACCACTTGCATGCACTGTTAACATTATATTCTCACAACACACTGAGAGATGAAGTTAGGGAGATAATGAATGGGGGTAGTATTATCATTCCCATTTTATTGCTTCAGAAATTGGAAAAAGAGATGACACAACTTGCTCAAGGCTGCAAAGAAAGTCACTGATAGCGACTAAATTAGAATTCATCACTTCACAGCTTCTACTTACCCCAGCTATTAGATACTACAACTTCCGCGAAGAGCCATTCTCTAGTTACAGCAATCCTTTCTGTATCTGATCGCACTGAAGAGATAATGTGATTGATTCATTTCAAGTGTGTACTGCCGGTCAAGACCCTGCACATACTTTGATCATGTTATTCAATTTACACGTGCCAATAGCCTTTCTAAAATTAGTCCTGTACAGAACACTGTGCCTGGGTGTCTTCGGTGATTTTGTAGTATTTGTGAATCTTTAAAAAAGAGAGGGCATACGTTCTTCTTTCTCTTAGTCTCAGATCAGTGTCTTGAAGGAAAGGAAATCGTCAGGAGTGTGATACTGTATTGCTTGAAAAAATATTTTATTAATTCACTGTATTAAAACTGATTGAACTCTGCTAGCTGGTATTTATTCTACTTCAGTATTAAATATACACAGAAGTGCTGTTTCAACATCAAGGAAGTGACTGACCCAGGCCCAAAGAAACTGCAATTTTAAAAATTTGAAGTATCATAAAAAATAACGCACTCAAAGTGAATATATTCTATTTCCCATAAATGGAATAGGATAGCAAAAAAGTATCAGTAGGAGATAATGTCATTTCTAAGTCTAAGTGAATGATGTAACAATACTTTTGCAAACTAACAAGACACAGGAACTCACAGTCTATAAAAGGAGGCTGAAACCATCAGCATTCACAAATCACTTCTTGTAGTTTCACCTGCCATTTAAGGAAGTCCTGCACTAAATAATCCTCCAACGTGATTTATAACAGACTTGAATGCACTCCAGAATGTCTATGAGTCATAGCTCATTTCACTTGTAGAAATGTTAAAACTTATTAAGGTATATTACAATACTCAGCTTTGGTAAGTGAATTGTTGATCCTCTGGAAGAAGTTTGCAATGAGGTAATGCAGTAATGGTTTGTGCTATTCATCACACATTCTTTCTGGTGATGTGGCCGCACATTGGCAGGTTTCTTCCTTATTTATGCACAAGACATTTCTGTAAAATGCAAAATTTTTGCTTTCTGCCTGCCTTTTAATACAGATGCAAATTGAATGAAGTCATTTCAGAAAGAGAAGAAAAGGAGATCTAGCATTTGTAATACTGCTAAAAAAACACTGTTTGCATGCTATTATTGAAGCAGAGAGAATAGGTAGAAGAGCCGGTAAAACTTTTCACAATGTCCACACCCTGACCTATAAAGGTTTCTAAAGTTTTGCTGGGAGATGCCTGTTCCTGTATATGAATCATTCAGAAAAGGGAAGTATCTATAAACAGGGAAGCAAGGAAAGAACAATGCTTGAGAGGCCTGCACCCCCTCTGTCCTCCCCACATCCTGAATTACACAGCAAAAGCATCTCAATTATTAACTCTACTTGTACATTTGGCTTTGTGAAATCACAAGTAATTTTTTACTATTTGTTGCTTCCTCCTAATTCCTTCCTCAGTAAAATTTTTCATTTCTTTTCAAGTTGTATTTTTATAATATTTTTAATTGTATGGCTATACTGAAATGACCTACTTGAGCCACACATGTAGGGGCTGCCATAAAAGGGTTGTTTGCAAAAATATCACATTAAACATAAGCATCAATATATTACAGTTTGGACTGCCCTTATGATAGAAGCTCATAGTACTAGACATGACCTAATGGTGAAACAGATGCCTGGCTGCTTCTTCTGGACATATTAATTTGCCTTTTGAAAGTCTGAATATGCATCAGAAGCTTAAAGGCATAAAATCATAACATCAGCTGTGGTAAAGACACTTTCAATAACTATCTAGACTTCAGGGGTAAATTTTTTTGCTTTCCAACGTCCTGAGGACAAGTCAGGAGGAGTTAATTTGATAGGCTGTTATTAGGCTCAACAGAAAGCAACAAAAATGAGGAATATAATTTGAGAAAAATGTATTTCAATTTAGAGGAATAATTATTTGGAGCACGCAGGGAAAAGAAGAAGAAACAAACAAGCTGAAGTAGCTGACAAACTATATAGTACTTCTTTAGAATAGAAGTTAATAGTCTGCTACTTTTAGAGAAAAAGTACCCGCTTTGGCTCAGATCTATACCCCTGAATCATGCATACAAGAAATTAAAGCATAAAATGCATAAAACAAATACACTGGAAGCAACTCTTGTCAGAGCAATTTCAAAGAAGGAAATACGTAATGTTGCTGCAAGTAGACAGAAATTGTGATTTTAAAGTTACCAGTGCAGGAAAAAAAACACTTTTTCATTCCTTATTAGTGAGACAAATTATCAATTTTTGGAGGCCATTTCAGTGCCCAGGCTCTGTTTCTTAGTTAATCTCACCACAGAAAAGTCTCAAGTCAGTTACCAAGGCATTTTGTGAATGGACTTGTTCCACTGGAAATACAATAGCTACTACGCAGAAAAAAAACTTAAAACCAAAACCAAATAAACCTTTTCTTTAATGTCTAGAGTTTATTGCTGTCTAAAAATTAA
Organism: Fulmarus glacialis; assembly: GCF_000690835.1. Lineage (NCBI taxonomy): Eukaryota > Metazoa > Chordata > Aves > Procellariiformes > Procellariidae > Fulmarus > Fulmarus glacialis. The sequence continues at coordinate 33,011 of NW_009199830.1, read as the reverse complement.
GATAGTCAAGCATCAGTCATAAAGAAAGGGGCATAATTCGAAGGGATAATGAACATTCCTGTCCTCAAAAATTCAGCTTTCAAGATTTAGAAAAATAGATAATACTTGTTGCCATTGCCTACAAACTCACTGCCATACACAACGCTAAACTCTTGTAATTACAGCTTGTGGCTGTGAAGATAAACATTACTCTAAACATTTGGCCACAAGAGTTATGCAAAAAATTTTTCTTCTGGATATCAGACCAGAAAAGTAAGTAATATGTGAAATTTTTTAATGTAATATGTGAATTTCATTAACCATGTTCAGATTCCAGGATGGATTCTCCCATTGTAGCAAATAATACATAGATTTGTACACGTAACTCTTTTAAGAAGGCATGTGGTGGCCTCTAGTGACAAGCAGGTATATACACATTATGCTTCTGCTCCAAATGGCATGCAAATGAGACTGCTATGACTAAGCATTACCACAGGAACCACTCCTTTCGGTATCTCTGTCTTCTGTGGGACCCTTAAGGCTAGAGAACAATTTTTAACCGGAAATTTCTGTTGAAGTATTTGTGTAATGGACATTCTTAAAAGTGCACAATTTTCTCCAGGGGAGTACTGAGATGTATTTTTGGCCTGTTTTCATTCTTTTTGGGGTTTTTTTGGTACAGGATTGCCTGACACAGATCCTGAAGCTGGGATAGTACTTCAGGTTCCTTCTCCTTATAAAGCAAGCAACCCATAGTTTGCTCCTGGTTTTACAAATACTCGGAGAGGGGATGCCATGTGGTCAGCAGAATGTACTGAAAGGATAATTTACTAGAGTGGTCCCCAAACAAAAAGCTGCAGTCATGCAACTGCCCAGGCAATTCCTGACAGTTATGAATGCAATTATACCCTTGAAAAAAGATTAAGTTTTTCTCCTGTTTAGGGGGTTCCAAGCGTGATACAAGTCAGGTCCCTGAAACCACCAGAATTATGTTTTTTTAAAAGCTAGCGAAAAAAATCAACACAAATGTGAATACATGCAATAGAGTGTGTTTGTACGTATCTTTTATGGCGTACTATCAGTGTGTGCATATATTTGCACAGGACCATGAAAACTGTATTTGTTTACTGAATCATATCAATCTGTAATATTTTCTCATAGATACTGAACTATTCCAGCATTATGGAACTGAGAAAACCAGTAAGCTGAAATGTTCTCCAGCTTCCTGGTTTTCTCACTCCACTGACACCTCAGTTGCACATAATTTTTACAAGGGAAAAAGATCTGCCTGGTAGTCTTTTAGATTATATTAGAGCTGATATTAATGATACTTTTAGGGGAGAAAAAAGAGAAAGTTCATTTGTATGGCCTGGAGCTGTTATTGTTGGCACTGAAATCTGATTCTATTCGAGGAGAGCAGCTAAGACAGGAAAGGCAGCTCCTGACTTTCATTTTCAACCTGTGGTTGGGGAAGGATGTAACCAACACACTGTCTTATGCACCACTCCAAGATCTGGAACACTTCTTTAAGTATCATACTATTTAAAGTAATGTTTTAAATTTACCTCTCTGGTCAAAAGCTCAAAGCAGAAAGAAATAAGGTGCAGTGATTTGATGATTAAGATATTTTCATTGGACAAAAGATAAAATGGAAAGGGAAATGAGGAAAAAATATGTATGTGAGGAAGACATTGTAAGATCTTGTGCTGCAAATGTTCAGGGCTTAAGTGAATCCAGTTGAGTTAGGGACATCATCTGGACCTTTCTCTCATCTGATCACATTCAGCAAAACACGAAACATCTTTTTTCACTCTTTGGAGAGAGCAGTCTTCAAGGGTGCAGCATTTGCATTAACAAATGGTGCAAAGATAGTTTGTTTTCAGGGTGGAGAATTGTCCTAAGTACTTTTTTTTACTCACTCAGAAAAATCTTAATTTAAAGTCTGTTATTGGCTCACATCTACATTAAAAATCAACTGATTTTCCCCTGAAAGCTCATCTTACAACTGTTCCCTTGGTTGTAAACCAGTTGTATGGCATAAATCAGGAAGTAACTTCTTGCAAGCAGGTTAAGAAGAGAAGGAAGGGAATTTCTCAGACACAGAAATATTGAATACTGGAATACGGCTGGAATATTGAACAGGAATTCCTCTTCCTTGAATGTACTTTGTACAGTGGAAGTCCTTTCAGGACTGTATTGTAAGAGATCTTTCAGATTCAAATTCTTATAACACAAAATCCAAACTGAGATCAGCAACATAGTTTCAGGGACTAATAAACGGGCATTGGATTTCACTCCTAGAATGGATCATCACTAAAGACTGAACTAAAAGACTTTTCTTTATTTAAATCTTTAAGTCAGCCAAAAGAAAAGCATGTGTTCCACCTAAAGGCAGCATAAATGCAGAACCAAAGCTGGGTGTGTCTTTTTTCCTTGAACTCTCAGGATTGGTTACCCATGACTCGTTAGTAAAGGTGAGTAATACTAAATGGCATGAACATGTTATCATAACCCTGCATGACTTATCTTCATTGCTCTCTAATACACATTAAACTTCTGTCACACAGGTGAGATTTCTTGATGAAATGAAACAATTTATTAGTGTTGCTATGAATGTTTTATTATGACTACACACAAACCATTCCGACTGAGCACGTCACTGAAAGGAAGTATTACGCGTGAATCCACGTGCTACGAGACTGTCCTCTATAGAGTATTCACAACTGAGTCTTGAGTTGGAAACTGCAGTGCTGAACTAAAGCATCAGCAAAGTGTTAACAGCACTTCTTTAACATTGATCAAAACTGCAGGTATCAGATAATATATTTTTGGGTTGCCCAACATCTATCTAAATAACTCACTGTTACAAATGATAAAATTAAAAAAAAAAAAAAAAAAGGCAGCCCATATTCTTCCAGATAATACCTGAACATAGTTCAAGAGGTAGTGGAGGCAGATGACCACTCCCAGCTGTACAGCTGTAGAGCTTTGTAGAGGTGAGCCATGACGAGCCACTTGGCCTTCAGCCAGTCTATGGGCCTTGCCTTTGTTTCATTTACTGGTATAGACATAGTCTTTGGTGCTCACTCTTGCAGTTTAGAGTGATTTATACAACCATTCAAGATCTATTGCATGAAAAAAACTGTATTGAAGCAAAAAATAGGAGAAAACCCACCTCTGGTATGAAGAATACCTATCCTGATCTTAGTAAATATTCTTGCAAATATTCCAGCATATTTTTGGCAATAGAAACATATACAAAATGGTAAGACCAGAGAAATTGTCAGTAAACAATTTGGAGAAGAAAAAAAAAAGAACGCTAAGAAAATTCAGCCCAACATCTTTTCATACTAGGTCTGCATGATCCTATTGCTCTGTGCTTCCAGTTGCATATGCCTTGAACATTTTTGCTTAATATGTTTCTTTCTTTGGAAGAAAAATAATTGTTGAAGGTTCAGCTTGACCTAAAGTAGCAGAGCCAGAACACAAGGCAAATGCCTGACCTAATCCTGATGGCCACTTTAATTCAGATCACTGTATAAGGTGAAGTTAGAGAAAAGTTTAGAAATTTTTATGTATCAGTGAATTTTATTTCTCTATCAATCTGAAATGCATTTTTATGTTATTCTTACATTTCTAAATAGTATCTAGCTTCTGTAAATTTCAAACACCTGACATTAATTTAACAACACACGCAATTAGCTTTTGGTATTCAAACTATGTATCTGCTTCTCCATATGGAGGTGGGATAGTTGTGAATACAAAGATTAGGAATTTGACCCACAAAAGCCAATCTAGACTTTCAATTACATCTTTTTGCATTTATAGGAAAACATGAAAGCTAACAAATAACCTTTGTCATTTGCTTAATAAAAGAAAAAATGGAATCTTCAAGTGATGTTTAGAAAAAATACCATCAAGCTAACAAGGAAACTAATTTTAATAAATACTAAGATGACAAAGCAGAATGTTTACTCTTAAATAGACTACCACAAAATACTGTCAAAGATCTAGGCAGTGAAATACATAGGCAAGAGATGTGACTGTAGCAGGATCTCTTGCTGTATTCCTCTTACAGCTTTAAAGGTGTAAGCTCTGCCCCTACTAACATGATCGATTCTTACTTAGTCTGAATATTTTTAATGAACAAAAGATGACCCACCTTGAGTTTCTATAGTGACAGTCCAAATGATATGGCTAGTGTACTTTGGTTTCAACTGTCATAAATGTTTTTGATTATCAGTCACACCCAAAGAAGTTCAAGGTCCAAAGACAATTCACAGCATCCTCCTGCAAAAAAATTCTGCCCTGAACGCTGATCACTTTGGTTTAGAAGATGTGTATTTTCAGAATAGCTACGTACAACAGCTTAACTCTTTGCCTTGATCCAATACTATTTAGACTAATCTGTAGCACAGTAACTTAAAAAACTTAGCAGTACTGATTCCCTAATACCCCAGGTTAGGTACTCTCAGAAAACTGAAGATACTTCCAATATACAGTTTAATGCCTCCAAAGCTTAGTGTCTCACCAATTTCCTTACCCTAAGGAAAGAAGATCAGTATGTACAGCAGCTGTTTTCACTAATACAAGCAATATGTGTTAATTGTTCTACCAGACTAGTTGTACATGAATAATACACTAAAGTACTGCCAGTGCAATGCCCCAAGGAACTACACCTACGTAGTGTCCCAATGCACACCTGCTACCTGCTTTTCTGCAGCACTAACAACACCCTCAGCAATCAGTTTCTTCCCTTGCTTTCCATTTTATCTGTATCAAAAGTATACACTATAGTCAGTTTAGGAACCTCAGTACGATTAGAAGCAGGATTGTTGGGTTTCTTCATGCACTGAACAAAGGCAGCTGATTTCCTGTTAATGAACGTAACACCCAGGTTTGTGACAGAACACCCAGCAGTGGAACTCGTTAGCTCGTAGTCTCTTTGTCTAGAATATTGACAAGGCAGGAGGGATACTTGTTTTGCTTTAACTTCAGCCACACAGGAGGGCTGGAAGCTAGTTATGCTGGAAGCTTGATCTCAAGACCTCCTGTCACTCTATGGACCTCAGCATCTCATACGTGAAATAAAGTGGGCAATGAAGATTTCCAATATTCTTGTTTATTTATGGATAAAGCAATACTCTTTCTGCTTAATTTCAACTGTATTGAAAGCTAGAGTTCAACTTGTAGCGGTTTTCTAATACTAAATGAATGCATATTCAATGCAAGCTAACTATAACAACATTCACTTTCCAATTATAGTATGAATATTGTTTTGTACTTATTATAAAATGAATTAACATGGTAGTTACAGATGCCCCCTTTCTAATAATTTACACACTGTTTCAGACCATCCTGAGGCCCAGACCATTGCTTACTCAATAAAAATAAATACTTGATTGCAAATATAAATATTTTAAGTCTCTTGTCACATATAGTCAACTCATTTTAATTTCTTACACTGCATGGTAAGAATCTACTTGTTTGTTCAAAAGGACTATAGAGAGTATGGCTGCAGGTATACTGTTATAAATGATTCAACAGTTCATTTGTGTTTTATCTTTTATTCAAAATAATAACAAAGCAAGCCAAACTACCTGGGGAGTTTTTCTCAAACACAGATGAACAGATGAAAACCCCTTTACATTATAGGGAGTGTGGGGGCAATATGCTGTGTGCTATTTGTGCTGACACCAGTTACATTATGTGTCAACAGAGGTGGGGTTTATAACTATTGTGCTTCCTCTTTGAAACACAGTATAAAGGTTTACAGAGCATACATTGCTTTTCACTTCAGCTGCTCTCTATCTGTGCAGATTTAGCTGTTTCATTTTAGAAGACGAAGAACACAAATGGCGTTCTCTAACCGAAGCTTTCAGTGGGGTACAAGCACCCGCTTCCAACCTACTGCACCCAGCGTCAGTGGTTTAACCTCCAGGAAAATGGCCATCCAAAAGATTCAGGCACCTAGCGTCTATGGGGGAGCTGGTGGCTATGGCACCCGCATATCTACCAGGACCAACTATGGACAAGGCTTCGGTGGGAACTTCCAGCTTAATCTTACTGGTAATGATGTGCTGCTCACTGGCAATGAAAAATCAACTATGCAAAATCTAAATGACCGTTTGGCTTCGTATCTGGAGAAGGTGCGTTCTCTAGAAAAGGCAAACTCCCTGATAGAAAAGCAGATCAAGGAGTGGTATGAGAAGAACACCACAGACATAAGGCATGACTATAGCTCATACTTTAAAACAATTGAAGATCTCCAAAATAAGGTAAGATATCATGTGGCCATCTATAAATATATGAATTGCAATTATCGGGGAGATAGATAATAATCTACTGCAGAAAATGTACTTTTCCAAATTGCAATTGTCTCAGCTAAGAAAAATAAATGTTTTATTTTGATCAAATACAAATTAGTGACAGATTTTACATAATTTGTAATACTACATACATGTCTGCAGATGTGAGTAATCTCATACATGAAAAATCTTTGAATCAAAATTAATTAATTCTATTATATTTGCCTTAGGCAATTTTAATTAGTGAAAATACTGATGGTAATTTACATATTTAAATATAATTTAGCACCTGTGGATTTCAAAGTGGTTTTTTAGAAAAAGACTGACAAATGCTCAGAAAAAATAATAGATCACTACTTGAAATAGTAAATTACCACTATAAACAATAAAATATTCCCACAGCAATCAGCTGACAGATTTGTCAAATTATGTTTCCAGTGAACTTCCTTAAATCTTTCCCCTCTTACTTTTCACCAGTTCTATTTCCCATCCTTTAAAAGCAGATCCTTTCCAGAGAGCAACTACCCAACTATTTTATATACCTATTTTATGACAGGATAATTTGCCTTTTGGAAAACCCTAATTCCTTCTATGCACTTCAAAGGGAACTTAGCTTATGACTAATAGACAGATAAAGTTAAGCAAGATGAAGCCCCTACACAGTATTAATTTCCAGAAATGGATCACGTGTGTATTTATGTGCAAAGACTCATCGCTTTTCAACCATTCCTTTTTAGATTGGTGCTGCACAGTTGGAAAATGCAAGGCTTGTCCTGCAGATTGACAATGCCAAACTGGCTGCTGATGATTTTAGACTGAAGTAAGTTCCATGATCGTTTCATAAATTCTCTTCCATGCTCCTCTTATTCATGAAAGCTTCTAGTTATTAGTATCAAAGCTGAGAAGTAAACATTTTCTAGTGTAAAATTTAATACAAAGAAAAATTTTACAACTAAGGCTGTAGGAGTTACCGATTCTGACATTTACATCTAACAGTTGCATTTTCATGATGACAAAACAAGCCTTATTTTATAGGTATGAGAATGAACACCTGCTCAGGCAAAGTGTCGAGAGTGACATTAATGGACTGATGCAAGTTCGTGATGACTTGACTTTGACGAAATCTGATTTGGAGTCACAGATTGAAAGTGTGAATGAAGAACTAGCTTTTCTTAAGAAGAATCACGAGGAGGTGAGAGCAGCCGAACACCGTCAGGGAGAGATTTTTTTTAAGTGGCATACATAAACTCAGCCTCACTAGGAATAATGAAATCTTCATAGTTAATCTGAATGAATATTACGGTGGGATTCAGCTCCAGATTAGCACATCAAAATTTAGGCACCTATTCATATGCTATCTGTGTGAATGCGCCTATGGTTCTATTGACTGAGAGACAATCAATAAAACAGACACAGCCTGGAGAGTGATTCAGCTCACTGTAGAGCAAACACCTATTGGCTGGTCAGCTGGGACACCCTCTGGTCTCTACTGGTTGTAACAGGAGTTCTGGCTCATGGAGAGATACCTACAAGTCAGATATGTGTACCACGTATCTCCTAGGAATCTAAGCTCAAACTTAACCTCACCCTTAGCATTACATTTATAGTTTCAAAGACCTACAAAGGTAAGAATGTTAGACAACCATTGTTTGTTTCCCCTTTTCAAGTAAAGACACAAACTGAAATCCTAAATTCAAAACGACTGTTAAATGCTAAAATAATCTCAATTATGGCATATGCCCAAGCTTTCCTCTTAGTGTCATACTCAACTTCAAAAGTGTAAATTGCTTGTCACATTGCAGAAAATATACTTTTTACATTTTTTAAGCACCGTATTAGAAAGATCCAACCTAGAAAAATAGCCAACCTAGCCACCCACTTTAAATTGTGCTGTGCAGCACTGAAGCATTTGTATTGTTTCTGGAAGCAGTATAACTGTGTGTGGCACTAACTGACATCCAAGCTATTAGGCATTAAAGGCTGAACAGCTCTAGAAACTAAGGAGTGAAGGTTTTCTTCAAGAATAATTCATGGTTTAGGAGTTGCTACCCCACAGAAGTATACAAATGGGAACCATGACTTCTACACTCATTCCATAGATCTGGTCCTGAGGAAATAATCTTTTTATAATATGTTTATCTATGATATAGCATTTATTGCTACAAAGTAAGTAAAATGTTCTAACATGAGGTGCACTGAACAGTATTCACAAGGTGATTAAGTTATCTTGCCCTGAGGTGCTATTTAAGAATTACTTCTATGTCTGTAGATTTTGAATTTGCTTCCAGTATTGAGGATTGAAAGTTCCCTGTAGCTGATGCTAATACAATCCTCATTGCTGTAGGACATTGACAGACTGCGCAAACAGGTGGGCGGCTCAGTTAATGTAGAGGTGGATGCTGCTCCAAGTATTGACCTTGCAACTATTATGGAAAACATGAGACAGCAATATGAAGAAATGGCAGGAAAGAACCGTCAAGAAGCCAAAGAACAATTTGAAAAGCAGGTATGGTCAATTACTTAAACATCAGCAAGAACCTCAGTCATGTCTAGTTGCAGTTTACAGTCCCTCCATTTTTGCATTTCAGACAGAAGAACTGAACCGGGAAGTTGCAATCAATGTTGAACAACTGCAAGCCCAAAGGAGAGAGATCACTGACCAGAGACAGATCTTTCACGGTCTGGAGCTAGAATTGCAGTCCCAGCTTAACATGGTAAATAATAAAGAGTACTTGAAATAAGGACTGTGTTTAGTAGACAGTTACACAGATAAATATAGAAACTGAGAGGCTTTTCAATCAAAATGTTATTTTAACACAAAAATGTATCCTCTTGAATAATACATCTCTGTTCTTTTCATCGGCTGTAGAAAAAGTCTTTAGAAGACACTCTGGCTGAAACTGAAGCACATTATAGTTATCAGCTAACCCAAATACAGGAAGCAGTTGCCAATTTAGAGGCTCAACTGAGGCAACTCCGAGCTGACATGGAGGGTCAGAGTAACGAGTACAGTATATTGCTGGATATCAAGACTCGTTTGGAAATGGAGATTGCCACATACCGCCGTCTGCTGGAAGGAGAGGACAGCAGGTGAGAAAATACACGCACTTTACTTGTCGGTTTAGTTCCATTGCAAATACTGTCTATATTCACGGAAGGTGAAAGTGTAAAATCTGCCACTTTCCAACTGGTTGGAAATACTGAGCTCTGGGGAACGTTTGGACTGGCCGCAAACGGGATTTAACTCCGTTCACCACAACTCTTTGGGCCCGGCCATCCAGCCAGTTTTTTACCCAGCAAAGAATTCGCCTGTCCAAGCCATGAGCAGCCAGTTTCTCCAGGAGAATGCTGTGGGAAACAGTGTCAAAGGCTTTACTGAATTCTAGGTAGACAACATCCACAGCCTTTCCCTCATCCACTAAGTGGGTCACATTGTCACAGGAGGAGATCAGGTTAGTCAAGCAGGATCTGCCTTTCATGAACCCATGCTGACTGGGTTCGCCTGGTTGTCCAATACATGCCGTGTAATGGCACTCAAGATGGTCAGAGGTCAGACTGACAGGCCTGAAGTTCCCCAGATCCTCCTTCTGGCCCTTCTTGTAGATGGGCATCACATTTGCTAACCTCCAGTCAACTAGGACCTCCCCGGTTAGCCAGGACTGCTGATAAAGGATTGTAAATAGCTCGGTGAGCTCCCTCAGTACCCTTGGGTGGATCCCATCCGGCCCCATAGACTTGTGTGTGTCTGAGGGGTGTAGCAGGTCACTCACCATTTCCCCTTGGATTATGGGGGCTTCATTCTGCTCCCCGTCCCTGTCTTCCAGCTCAGGGGGCTGGGTACCTGGAGAACAACTGGTCTTATTATCAAAGATTGAGGCAAAGAAGGAATCAAGTACCTCATCTATGGAGACAGACTTCTGTGAAAGTGGGGCAAGCAGAGAGTGGTATTTGCCCCCAAGATTCTGCCTGTTCAGCTGTTCTGGCTCAGGAACTAGATTGTGCATATCTGCATGAGCTGAAGTTATAGCATTGCAGAAATGAGTCTGCAGATTAATTTCACCTATAGCTTATGCTTAGCAAGTTTTACTTTAACAGAGAAAATTCATTTAAACACCTGGTTAAATGTCTTGATGAAAGGACATTACCTGTCTTGATTAAATGTACAGGAAACATACAAGGATGTTTCTTCAACATGTTAGGTGCCATATATTTATATTTTTTAATTTATAATTTCAATAGACATTTCCAAGTGGATGTATCTACAGCAGAGCCTGAAAAAGGTATGTCACACCAACTTCCTTATTTTTTGATGGCTGCCTGTGGAAATGTTATGGAACTAAGTAGCCTGATATAAAACAACACAGTTTCAGAGCAAATAATCAACCAGTAGAATCTTACATCAGGAAAGCAATCAACTGTATGAATAGATAACCTATAGGGATTATACAAAGCCTGTTTTTATGTATATAATTCAGGCGCCCAAAGTAAAACCACAGACTCCGCAAAGAACCAAGAGAACAACAGAGAATTATTGAATTACTCTCTGGAGGACTTCAGAAGCATCTGCTTCTCTCCGCTGACTACACAGGGAGACTAGGCTCCTAAATAAAGTATCTAGTTTAATAGCAAAAATATCCATTTCAGTGTAAGACTATTCCCAGGTTTTAGGTCTACAAGTTTGTGCTAAACTGAAGCAGAACTATCAGGAGGGATAGAGAGTTATTCAACACAATGTCCACTATAGCATTATGTGTAACATACAGGATGTTCCAAGGAAGAGAAACCATATCCTGTATACCCCAAAAGTTTATTTCACAGTAACTATGCATTGAAAAGATGCCTTTATCTATTTTCTCATTGGTGGAATTGCTGCTAGTAGTACAGTAATATTATTCTGTCAATATACCTTGCATTTAGTTAATTATCTGTTCAATTTCATTACCAGAATCAAGTAAAGTTAAGAAGATCAAGACAATTGTTGAAGAGGTGGTTGATGGCAAGGTTGTCTCCTCTCAGACCAAAGAGATTGAAGAGAGGCTGTAAATGGCACCAGCACAGAGGAGACGGCCTCTGAGCTTCTTGGAGCTGATGCCAAAACTAAAAGACTAAAATTTATGAAGAATCCAATCTAATTCTCCCTAAAACCCAGAAGGGTTGAAAAATGCCAAACTAGCAAACCTCAAACAATCTTTTTCTTCTTCTTTTTTTTTTTTTTTTTTTGGGGTGGGGGAATGTTAATAAAAATCAGTAAGTTACAAAGTACAAGATTTTGGGTTTAGTTACACAGTGACTAAATACCTTGATGAAAAAAAAAACAAATCAGCCTGTTAATAAATGTATAATTGTTTCCAACGCAGATAAAAACTGAAGTATTAGTTTTTACTTACATCAGTCTTAAAATTACATTTAAAAACTTGCTCAGTAAAAATTAGAAAGTCAAAAGACTTATAGCATGAATTTACTATAGCTTTTAAAATAATCTAAATTAAATTCAGAAAAATACTGAAGCAATGTTTACTGTTGAAGTTTCAAAGCACTAAGCTGGTGAAAGTCATTAGATGAAAACATGGGACAAAGTTTGCTCATGTGCTTAACAAGCTCTGGAGAGTAATGGACTCTTCTGAAAGCACTATGAGAATTTTTTCTTCATTTTTTCAGACAGTTCACTTCAACATCTGGTGCCTTAAGTTTTCTCACACTTTCAACATATTAATAAATGAAAAGTTTTTAGAGGGGAGCTGCTATTTCTGTCTTGATGGACACCTCATCAAAACTTTACAAAAAAAAATTTACTAGATACAGATGACACTCTCTCTATCAAATATGTTAGTTTAATTGCAATCCAAAGTGTAGCAAACTATTTTTCTCTTATGTACTAGCACATTTAAAGTAGATTTGTTTTTAAAAATGCATTAAAATGTTGATTCAGTGCACCTTTTCTGAACTTGAACTACTATTCAAATGTAATGCAGCTTCACTTCAATAAAAACTGATTTTCAAAAAAAAAAGTGTCAATTTCCATTTCATAATAAATTAAAATGAATAAATAAATTGAAGAAGCCTATTTATTATTTTTTCACTATCTGTGAATGTTTATATCACCAGGGACTATAGCAATCAAAGATATTTTATCAATAAAAATATATTTTGCCTTTCAGTTCAGAAGTAAAAAGACCACCATCTCTAGTAAACCTTTCTCTACCAACAACTGCACGTACCCTTTCCCATACAGTATAAGTCTCCTATGTCACACCCAGACCTTCAGTCCAAGAAGTCTACATTTTCCTCTTGACAACATAAACACAAAAAAACTCTTTCTTTTGAAATCTCACCTGTCCAGTGTGTTATTTACTCTACATAAACAGCTGCCAAAGAAAATAATCCTTTGCTTTCACTATCATGAGTCACTGATACAAGGCTATCAATTCATTTCTACATAAATGCTTTACTTAAACCTTTGATCTACTGCTCATAATACATTTCTGCCCAAAAAAACACCCATGCTGCTGGATGTAGACAAATTAAAAATGAATACATTTTAGTTGACAAATCCAATGATAGAATTAAGCCAGGACAAAGAAAAAACAATTTTCTGCTTACCAAAATAAACTTTTTCAAAAGAAAAGTATATTGGTTTTGAAGGGTTTCCATGCCTAAACCTGCAACCAGAAGAGCTATATTTGATCTTTAGATTTATATTACAAAAAGCACAAAATACAGAAATAATTTTCCTTATTTTGAGATAATAGCAAACTACTTAAAAGAAACAATGGTCAGTTTTCAGCTCAGAAATATAAACTGTTGGTATAGGCTATGCATATTACACAGAGATCTTTCAACAATGAAAGGTTTAGGGCAGAAAACACAATTAAAATTTATGTACAGTATAATCAAGTATATTTATGTTTTCATACTAATGATCAACCTGCAGGTCACTGAATGTCCATATGCCTCGTCATACACTTTTGTTCATCACTTTTCTTACTTCTTATTAAACATACAGGAAGCACTAATCTGGCAGAAGTTCATGCCAGAAAAGTATTATGAAAAGAAACACATTTTTGACATGCACACTGGGAAGTATGATATGAAAGGGATCACTCCACTGACTGAAGCATACTTCTATAATAATAGCCCCAAACCAAGAAAGCAATGAATATGTAATGACAAAAAAATTACTTAGGAAGGATTTAAATGCGAAAAGAAATTTTTGTGCTCCGTTGCACACGGCAAAACATTATCGTGATGTCTTAGCTCTACTCCACCCATTTCTCCTCATACAGCAAATACCTGGAGGGCACCAGATTTCCACTCCCATTGGCAATTTAGATTGGCACATATCATTTAGCTTGGTCAGGACATACTAAACTGACTTCCCCTCCAAACAAGAGAGAGAGAGAGAAAGGATTAAAGATCTTCCTAGGAGGTGGGGACTACTACTGAAACACCCACTGCCTTCCCTATATAAAGGTTAAACTGTTCTCTGATCTACCTCGCTCTGTGTTGTATGCTTCGCATAATAGATCAGGGCACCTTGAGCACCATGGCCCTTTCTGTGCGCACAAGTGGTGGATCCCAGCAATTCTCTTCTCGGAGTGGACTTGGTGGGGGATCTCTGAGAATGTCTAGTTCTAGTGGTGGAGGAGGCTTTGGTGGCAGTGGACTTGGGTTTGGTGGTGGATCTGGCGGAGGTTTTGGTGCTGCTTCTATGCTTGGTTCAGGCTCTGGCTTCAGCGGGGGTTTTGGGAGCAGCTCAGGTGGAGGCTTTGGGAGCGGCTTCAGTAGTGGCTTTGGTGGTGGCTTTGGTAGTGGTTTAGGTGGTAGCTATGGAAGTGGTTTAGGCAGTGCTTTTGGTGGAGGTTTAGGAAGTGGTTTTGGCAGCAGCTCAGGCACTGGTTTTGGAGGTGGCTTTGGCAGTGGCTCAGGATCTGGTTTTGGAGGTGGTTTTGGCACTGCTGGTGCTGGGGATGGTGGCCTTCTTTCTGGCTCAAAAAAAGAAACTATGCAGAACCTCAATGACCGTCTGGCTGCTTATCTGGATAAAGTACGATCTCTGGAGGATGCCAATACTGAGTTGGAGCGCAAAATCCGTGAGTGGTATGAGAAAAACGGCCCTGGCGCTGGTATCCCTGGATCTGGGACTGACTATAGTAAATATTATCCTATAATTGAAGATCTTCGAAACAAGGTAGCAAAGCAATATACTTAATGTATCTTTACATTTGTAATTCACCTAATAATATTTTGGATAAAAATAACAAATTCCTTTCAGAAACCAAGAGCAAATTTAGTCTACAGTACTGACGCTTGTAATAACCTCTGTCACATTGCATTAGTATCATGTGTTGAATTTTTCTTGTATATTAATGGCAGTTTTGTAGCTATATCACACAATGCTGTGTAACTTGGTCTAATTTGAATAAAGGAGAAAAGGCAGTGATGGAATCCAGTTCTACAACTCTTGTAGATTACAAAGTTTAAATTTTAATAAGTTTCATATTTCTTACATCACAAATTCACAAATTCAATTCCTGAAATAGACAGACTACCTGGCAAGGTCTTCAGAGATTATAAACTATCTAGTCATAGAATGTGAACCGGTATTCTACCATTAAGTGAAGCATGCTGATTTGCAAAAGCTGAAAATGTGTCCTACATATTTTCATAGCAAATTGTACAAGAGTCTAACAAATTACATTTAATATTATAATCATATTTAGGATTACAGTTATGTAAATAGCTATTTTCAGCTGCAAAGCCATTGGGCTATAAAATCATTCTCTGAACTTTGGTTGTATTCCAGATCATTAACGCAACTATCGACAACGCAAGAATCATTTTGCAGGTCGATAATGCCAGACTGGCTGCTGATGATTTCAGACTGAAGTAAGTATATCTTAATATTACAAAAACTCTTACTAATATTTTAAGGAAAAAAATATTTTGTATTTAAAAATCTCTTTCCTTGTAGAATACTTTAACAAAATTATTAAACAATATTATAATAATTACATGTATTAAGATTTCATATTAAAAGCTATATAAGTACATAGTAATAGTTTGCATTTGACCTCATTAACCACGTAAAAAATCATATTTAATTACTTTATTTACAGGTATGAGAATGAAGTGGCTCTTCGCCAGAGTGTGGAAGCTGACATTAATGGTCTGCGCAGAGTTCTTGATGAGCTGACCTTGACAAGAGCTGATTTGGAGATGCAGATTGAAAGCCTGAATGAAGAACTGGCTTATCTCAAGAAGAATCATGAAGAGGTACTTTTTTTTTCTTTATGAATTCATAACAAGGTAGATGGAATTGTGAAATATCAAATTACTCCCTTATTTATGCCAGTGCGAGTTTCTTGGTTTCATTATTTGTTTTGTTTGCTGTTCTTTTTTGAGTTTACTAAGTGAAAGAGTGAAAGAAATACAAACACAAGCTTCGGATTCTTTTTGAAACAGAACTTATATCACATATATTTCTTTATGTATATTTTTGGTAGAACTATTTTGCCTTTTATTAACAGAAACTTTTCTTTATCTTAAATCTCTCCAGGAGCTTCAGGGCATCCAAAGCAGTGCATTTGGCCAAGTCAGTGTTGAAATGGATGCTGCTCCAGGAACTGACCTGACCAAGCTTTTGAATGACATGAGGGGACAGTATGAAGTCATTGCTGAGCAAAATCGTAAAGAGGCTGAAGCATGGTTCAATGAAAAAGTAACAACCAGAGATAGCAAATTCAGTGAAATGCATGTAAAAATGAGTTAAATATTTGGAACAGTAAAATTACACTCTCTTCTTCCTTGTCATTTCAGAGTGGGGAGCTGAAAAGGGAAATCTCCACCAACACTGAGCAGCTTCAGTCAGGCAAGAGTGAGATCACAGATTTAAAACGGACTCTCCAGAGCTTGGAAATTGAACTACAATCTCAGCTTGCCATGGTATGTTCTAAGGAAGCTGCTAACTAGTCAGAGTAAATTTTCCAACTTCAAAAGTGTTGCTAGATCTTATACTATTCTATAGGATTTAAGATTTGCATTTATTTCCTATTAAATCCTGCATTCTTTTAGTTCCTAAATAGCAGTAATATATATAATTGGATTGCAAGTAGCATGTTACAAAGCCAATAAACTTTTATGTTCACATTCAGTGAAGCAGCAAAGGCCAGTTTTCAAACTGGTATTTCAAGAAAAAAAAAAAAGAATCTCTAAGTAATGAGGCTATACTTACTCCCATTAAACTACTTCAGTTGGTTTTGTCTTTGTAAAGAATTTTTTTTTCCTCAATCAGAGATTATTTAATATCCTTCTTACACAGAAAAAATCCCTTGAAGACACTTTAGCAGAAACAGAAGGAGGTTACTGTGCTCAGCTTTCACAAATGCAACTTCAGATTGGGAATCTGGAGTCTCAGCTGTTTCAGGTCAGGGCTGATATGGAGCGCCAGAATGTCGAGTATCAACAACTTCTAGACATCAAGACTCGCCTGGAAATGGAGATTGAAACCTATCGTCGTTTGCTGGATGGCGAGTTTGTGTAAGTAACTAATTTACATAAAATATCTCCTTTGTTTTATTTTCTGTAGCAATATCCTTTCCAGGAAAAAAGCAATAAAAACAGGTGGTATATTCACCAAAAGACAGTAAGGCATATACAATGATTCTGAAATAATACAGATATACTCTAAGTGAGGAGAATGAACAATTCTGCTCAGTTTTTAAAATAATCTATCAATGCCAACATGAAAAGGGAATTTCTCCTGATCCTGGCAAACATTCTGCAATATTGCGTGTCTCTGATTCACTTTTAGGAGCGCAGGACAGGGAATTACATTTGAAAGCTCATCCTTGACAGGGTCCAAATCACAAACACAGTCACTGGATTCTTCTCAGGGTAGGTAGAACTTGATTGAATAAAATTTTGTTTCTAAAGTCATTCTTATAAATAAAATAATACATGCTATTCTGTTTAACTACAACACCATAGAGTTCATTATAACAAGAAGCCAATTTGAAAGGAAAAGGATGTAACTGTTCGTGTACGCATGCTGCTCTGTTTTATAATTTTTAACACTTTGATAAATATTTTTTTGTTTTGTTTATGATGTTTAGATTCTACCAAAACTAGAAAGATCAAGACAATTGTCGAAGAAGTGGTAGATGGAAAAGTTGTTGCATCCCATGTTAAGGAAGTTGAAGAGAAGATATAAGGCACAATCTGATATTGCAAAGGATGTTTTTTCAAAGACAAAATGGATAAATAATTTTGTTCTTTTGCATGAAGTGATAAAAATAGATTGCTTTTTACCAAGATTCTTTTACATAAAACAAAGCCTGCATTTTCATTCTTAGCAGTCATGCAATATATTTTCTGCTTCAGTCTATTGGTATTACCTGTATTATTTTCATGGTGTTCTTTAAATATATCATCAATTCTTTGTTCAATAACTAGAAATATGGTGCACACATTAGGCATTTAATTCATATGCTTTTTAATAATTTTAAGTAATTAATAGATAAAATAATTTTGCTATTCTAACCTAATTTTCCAGTTTTCTTGACTAATAAAAAGGACTCAACAAGCTTTAAGATATTAGTCTCCCTTGTTTTTCATTTAGGAATGCTGCTCCTGATCCACATTTGCCATTTTGTTGTGTATCTTTCTTTACCATATACTATGTTTATGGTATAGTACTCCCCATTAATTTAAAGAAATTAATCCAATGCTAGAACACGTACATGTTAAAAAAACTGTTTACATGTGGGATTAAAGGAATACGTGCTAACTTATAATTTAAAGCTATCAATTGAAGAGAGAAGCTTTTGCAAACAGAACAACATATTGTAGAGACTGCAACCGTAGTGGAAAAGAAGGGATACCCTGGTTTAAAAGCACGAAGCAACCCCAGGCACGAAGCGGTGTTCCACGTCCCGGAGTGCCATCTGGTGGGAGCACAATATGGTCTCTCCAATCCTGAATTTGGCTTCCGGATGACCAACTCGAATGAACTATTTAAAGGAATCTCATCCAAAATAAAATTATGAACCAAAATACAATCCCCTTACAATTTACACCTAAGCCCTTGTTCTTGAGCCAAAATGTTGATGATGTTTGTGTGATTCTCAAATAAGACAAGGAAGTTACCTTGACCTCTTATATGTATATTCCTGCGTCTCTAGAGTACAAACATTCTGCACATTCTATCACATCCCTTCAATGCTTGACCCAAACTAGAAGTTTAATGGGAGCACAGATTTCATACTGTGCTTCCATCCTGCCTTTTGTAAAACCCACTACTAGCATTTTTTCTGCTTCCTGCTTGGAACCAATAAAAGCCAGGGTAGTTAAAACAATAATGAAAGAACTAAATCAGCATGGTAGAATCGCAACATCTAAAATCCAGTCAGTTAAGGAAAAAGCACTCTGATAAATAACCCAAAGGAATAAAACAGAAGAATCTTCTATATATGCCAGTACAAAGAGGGAAGAACTTGAAAACCTCTTGAGTAAACGCACCATCGTCAACAGTTTAAAGAAGTAATTTCTTTTCTAAAAGCATGGAACCCAAGTATACCTCTTTTTTTTTTCCCTTTAAAAACAGTGCTGATAAATAAACGAAAAGAATCTTACTACATGCGATGTATTTCAATAAGATTTTTACTGTTGCAGACTTCATTTTTAAAATTAAAATAATTACAATATAAATTAAAATAATGATATCAGAAAGAGACAAATTGAGGTTGTTTGTGTAGCTAGGTGTGATTACCAAGAGTACCATTATAGAGAAATTTTAAGAACATAGATTGAAGGAAATTTTTTTTCTTCCTAAGGCAGGACAGCATTCATCATCTTTCTTTCCTATCCATAATGTTTTTCTAATATGTGGAAAACCTGAAACCATGATATCTTCCCCATTATTGACATCATCTCCATTTTGAAGAGAAAAATGTGTCTCTTTCGTCTTCTTCTTCCAAAGACTCATATACTTTCAGTATAAATGCATACAAAGAAATATGAAATAATGTACATACCTCAAGGACTGCAACTGTGATTGCTGTGAAATCATTATTCCCTACATCATTCAATATAGAATTCCACTGCATGAATAATCATGCAGTTTACCTACATACACATTAATCCTGAATTTAACATCACGATTTAAAAGATGACTGAGAATTGCCTAGGGTGCAGTTTTGATGTATGTAAAATCTAGAAACCACTCTAGCTATTGTCTTGTGAGAAAGCAACAATGGTAAACCAAAGCAGTCTGCAATCACAATAGCATTATTATACTGCATCACAGAATCCAAATAATTGACGCGCAGTATCTGAACTATAAAGTTAACTTAAATCCAACGTCTGTAATAAAAGATGAACATCGAAAGTAGCTAGAATTCAAAATTACATAAATCCTAGTAAAGATACAATTGCTTACACCTGCCTACCTTTAGCCTTCAGGGATCTCGTAGCCAGATGTTCCCTTTACACCTGAAAAAAAAAGGAAAAAGAAAGCATCAGTGATAATTCATTTTTTAAAAGCTTTAAAAAATTTTATCAACTGGCAGACGTTTAGCTCCTGGTAATATGAAGATTCATCCATAGATGCTTGTTGATGCATAAAGTTTGGTTTGTGGGACCAAATCCAATATCCCTGCAGACCTCTATATTGTACTTCAAACTTAGACATTTTTGGATTCATTTCTGGATGCTAGACAGCCTTGACTTCGCCTGAAGTAAACAGAACACGTTCTGAGTCCCAGGGAACTGAAAGCAAACTGTAAACAATCAGTATTGCAATGCAAAGAAAAAGGAAGATTTTAAATTACATTTCAAGTTCTTATTTGTTTAAATACATAGGCTTTTCCTATTAATGCTTATACTGTCCTAAGGTATAATATCTTACGCTTGTTTGATGGATTCCTAATGTTTTTATTATGTGACTGTTCTCATACCATCAATGAAAAACACTGTCAACATTTTGGTTTTAGAACTACATAAAACTAGAATAATTAAGATACCTGTAGAAAAGATAGTGGACAACAAAACATTCTCATCTCAGTCCAGGTCAGCTGAAAAACAGCCAGCTAAGAAAAATAAAATCAGAACACAGGATCCTTTTACATGTGCCAACAGACAGAGCCAAGAACAAGGAAGCCTTATGCACACAAGGAGACTTTTAAGTGGTATAATACTTTGACTTCTAAAAAGACAAGTGTCTTGTAAAAGTTTACTGCCTTTTTTTCTCCTTTTACTGATGCATATTCTTATTTGGAGCCTAAAAATGCATTCTATCTAGTTAATTTTTATTTTTTACTGAAATCTTAATTTTTTTACTGAATATCTAGTATTGCGCGTTACTGAAAAACCTTTGAAAAATAGGTAAGAGCTGTTCTTATCAGACAAGATCACTGGGATCATACAGTAGCTACAGTGAGCCAGGAAATGAAGAACTATTTGCAGAAAACACAGCACAGCAGACAACCTATACGTTCTACCTCCCTGGTAGCTGTCAGGAAAGGTATAAGAATCTCACGTTATCTGCCTATTCTGTGAACTGAACACACTGACACACGGCAGAGGTACTGTAAACACCTTCAGAGACAAACCAGTCACTTTTTCTGAAAGCAGCTAGCTAGGTTTGAAGTGTTAATTCAACAGAACTTTGCACTCTGCAGAAGAGGAGCCAAACCCCTTGCCACAAGGTGCACAAGCATTCTTTACCACTAGTAGTGCTGGTTCCTCTCCCTCTTTTTGTGTTCCTGCCCATAAAAACACCGAAATGTTGGGCGAGAGGATGTCCAGGAGCCCAGCTATTTTTCAGAATAGGACAGTCCTCAACACTAGATCAGGTCAGCCACCTGAGGCTTCGCCTCGCTGAGTCTTAAATACCTTCAAGGATGGAAATTCTGTAACATCCCTAAATAACCTGCTCCAGTGCTGCACTACTGCCTGGTAGCAGCACTGCCACCGATACAGGTGTACTCTGGGAAGCTGTTCCCTTCCCTTCCCCTCCCCTCTGAGATTGCACTCTCATGCTGTGCAGCTGTAATTTTGTCCTTTGCTTTGTATCTCTTACCCTCACATTTCTGAGGTTATTAAAAAACACAGTTAGAGTGCAACAAAAACATAAAGACATTGTATACATTCATTTCAGCACATAATACAGGAATCACTATTTCAATCACTGGAAAAGTGATGGATCTTTGCTTTATTAAACTTGCTTTTAGAAATGATTGGAAGCCTCTGACCTTCCAGTGCTTCCTCAAAAATAAAGCTCTGCAGCTTTAAAATCTGCCTGTACTTTCTCCCTCTCTCTCTGCTCACTGCAGGCAGTGAAGGCTCTGCAGCAGCCGGCTCGTCCTATCAATAAGGTTCCGTTAGCCAAGGTGGAGGATGGGAGGAGAATGGAACTGTCCCAGCTCCTCAGTGAGATCAGGGCAAAGTATGAAACGCTCATCACCAGAAATCAGATAAAGACCATCATCTCAGCAAGGACCCAGGTAATGACTTCATACAGACATACACCTTCCAGAGTAAGGAGACAATCCCTGTCTATACAATTCCTCCCTCAGCCTCTATGAGGTACAGTATTTCCTTTTCAATGCAGCGTATTATGGGGGAAGGGATTCTGATTTTACTGCAGTAAGATGTGAAGTAGAAGATATGGAAATAGATTTTGTTTAGGGTATGAAATTCACACTAAACGAATGCTGTGTAATTCATCTGGATGTTTTTCTGTACCTGCAACAGTGACATTGTGGTGATTTAAAAAATTATGACATATGCTGTAACATGGTAACCTCTAGCACCATTTAGTTATCCCAGAGGAAAAGAGAATTTTGAAAATCTAAGGCAATGTAAAGAATCCATTTATATACAGAAAGCTTTACCATTTTTAGCACCTATAATTAAAGAAAACTGTACCTTTTCAGGAACTATTTTATACTGTTCGCAGTAAAACTGTGTCATACTCTTCAGCAAATATAATTTGTTCTTTCATACAGATTGATTAAATGTTATCAACACACAATGCTACTATTATAGATTGACATACAAAACATCTCTAAAACCCAAATGAACTTTGAAATAAAATGGCAAAACAATTTTCGGCCATCAAACGTCAAGAAATTCAGGATGAAAATTGGTATTATAATCACCCTGTTGTACTTCTTAGGTATTGCAGAAATTCTGGAGGTTTGTTTTAACCACAGGCCAGACTACTGCTGCAATCTGGCTGATCTACACAGTAATCCAATGACACACAGCAGTTACAAACTAGGCAGTTATACCAAGTTTATATTTGTGTTTGGCACAAAGCAGCCAAGTATATTGATATAATCTTGTCACATAAATTCAGCATATTTTAGGATATGCTAAGGATAAGCAAAGAATACTGAGTGTTCACTTGTGGATTAGCCAAATCTAGATTTTTCACCAAAACGATGACGTGGTAAAATTACAATAGGTCAGTATGTTACGGGGGAAAAAAAGAAACTTATTTTACTTGCTTCATAAGACCTGCATTAAAGAGTTTATTTCCTTAGAGTTGATGGCATCCTAAGAACCTACATAAAGCAGTAAAATATGCAAAAGAACATGTATTGTTTCAAGTGCTTATGGCATCTTCATCACTTGCAGTAAAACTCAGAATCAAAAAAGAAAAATAACTTTCATAAGCAAAACAATCATTCTGGAAGTTAAATGCATGAACGTATTATCTAAATCAAATATGAGCCCAAATCTAAAATGACCCCACACATGCTCAGGGTTGGCTTAAAAAAACTACTTTTAATAAGATAAAAAAAGAGAAAAAAACCACATTTTCTTGCAAACACTATACAGTGCTTTTTTGACTATTTACTTTTTCCTAAGAATAAACTTCAGCCTTAAGGATGGCAAATTATCTCAAATAATATTTTAGATCAGGATTAAGCTTAGAACAGGCACTTCACTTCTGAACTGTCACATTTAACATGGGTGACAGCATTTACTCAGAGAACACGCCAATTTTTTCCTTCCTGTGATAGGTAAATCCTAAATAACCTGTCCTTAGAGGACAAGGAAAAGTTGTAGATTTGGATAAAGATGCTATTTATATTTAAATGAATGAAGGTACTTGCTCTCAAATGACAATCTGAAATCTAGTCAATGACTAGATCAGGCAAAACCATAATTACAGCAATTGTCAATTGTGATATATTCATGCAACCACTCAAAAGTGCTCCCTCTCTATACAGCTGTTCTTAGAAATCAAAAATACATTAAAAACAAAGAACTTTATTCAAACCTGGAAGCTTGAACTGACTGCAATTCCTCTAATTTCCATGAAGTTAAGCCCGTTTACTCTAGAGCTGAATAAGGTCTAAATACAACTGGTTAATTTGTATGGGAATTCCTCTACAACAAATATGCTAGGGATAAAGATGAGGCCAACTACTTCCCATCAAACACAGCAGGATAAAGGCTTTCCGTCTACACGGTACATAAAGTATTAACTCATCACTGTTAGCTTTAACAAATTTATATGACTCAAAAAATTCCAACTAGAGATTTTTATGCATCCATTTTATTTTCATTATTTGACTATTTTTTAAATATTATTATCTTTTTATATCCCCTGTAGCTAGAAGAAGCTACAATTAAAAGAATGGACAAAGATGCAGAAGCATTAAAGGCAGCCAGAGCAGAGCTCTGTGAAGCGAGACGGCAGTGGCACCATATGCAGATTGAAATTGAATCTCTCCACGCTGTGGTAAGCACCATAAAATGAAACTTGAAATCTCCTGGAAAAAATAAATCTTTTTCTTGATGTAAACTATTCCACAATTCAGTTTATGTAACAATCACATCAACTATACAGCAGAAATACAACACATCACGAAATGCATAGTTTTGCCGTGGTCTTTCAGCTCGCAACACAGAGCACTAACGAGCAAACAATAGCTCAGTCATTTGCTCACATTTAAGCGTATCATATGTTTTGATTCAGGATCTGCCATTCAATATACACGTGTTCTCATGTTTTCACACCTGCCAAACATATATTTGCATGATACTCCCTCATCAAGTTCCCGGTCATTCTGCCTAACCAATTCACATCGGGTTTATAACTTTTTTTGAATGTGTGGACCACATTTATCAATTCATTCATGATAAAATATGTCAGCAATTTACTGAATTCAGTAATATAGATAAGCTACAAGAGCACACAGACCATTCAGTTTTCATACAATACTGAGCTGGATTATCGTTTTAACCATACAGGTAAAATCAGAGATCTGTAAAATCAATGGTAGTGGATTGCTGGTACAACAGAAGGCTACATTTTTTATCTTACCTTAAATTATTACAGATTTTACCTGAAAATTTCTCAGCAAAAGTATTATCTTGAAAGCTTTACTCCTGCTCCTAAAGAATATTCTTAAAAGAACTGATGTAAAAATATACAGATTGTTAACAAAAAGTACGTATAACGTCATTACACATACACTTTCCAAGTCTTAAAATATGACTTAAATTTCACAGGAAAAGGGTTTGGAACGCTCACTGCGTGCCACAGAGCAGCAGTACCACATGCAACTACAAACTTTAGAAGCTGAGATTGAATGCTTAGAGAAAGAGCTACTGGAAGTGAGAAGAGGTATTGAGAAACAGCTTCAAGAGCATGAAATTCTCCTGAACACAAGGATGAAACTGGAGGAGGAGATAGCAACATATCGCAGTCTGCTTGAGCAAGAAGAGAACAGGTACTTGTTGTTTAGAGAAAAAGTACTCAAATTTATCTTCCATTTCAGAACTTTTCATCAGAATTGTAAATACATGAACCAATCATTAAAAAATTACAGTATAAAATCCTTAGAAATGGTTTCATTGTAACTTAATTTCACTGATTCCACGCTTTCTGGAGCTGAGTATCTCCACGATGCATTGCAGATAATAGCACGCTCACTTGAGGCACTGCATGGTGATGTAGACTTCATATCCCGTTAGCTGCGTGACATGGGCTCTGTTTGTCTCGGACCATTGAACTTCACCACACGCGTGAAGTTCTGGGAGAGGAGTTCATGTCTCATCACATGACAGATGGCCATTTGCATGTGGAGTTCATACTACTTAGTCTCATTCAAAGTGTGTTAAGGCACACGTTAGGATGCTATTTAAGAATATGCCTTCTAGCGACATTTTGCTTTGGTCGTAACTCTTCATGTCTGCCCCTTCCCTGGCACACAGACACCAGTATTTTGACATGTAGACATGAGGGAGGCAGCTATACAAATGTAAACAACAAGGAGGATAAGGAAAAGGCAAAATATCACGTCTTGCACTCAGCACTGGTATCTTCACAGAACCAGGCACGCGATTCTGAAGTCTTTCAGTGGAACATTGCTTCCCTCAGTCCTTTCTACAGAAAAATGAGTTTCAGACCAGGAACCTCACACATTTGCATAAGAAGATTCCAAACAGGGGAGTCAGTTTCAGATTTAATGCTTCTAACTCTGTGAAAATCCACACAATTCAGTACTAATAAAATTAAATAACTCTTCCTAGCACACAACAAACTGACTAAAAACTGTCCGAAAATAATGATGAAATTGCACAGATATTTTCAGTAAGTTCCTTCAGTTCTATACTCAGAATGAGAAATCCTAACAAGTATTTACTACAATCAAACAGGACTTCTCATGGTTCTCATATTTGTAAATTTTTCATAGCTGTTCATAAGACAAGTTTTGGATTAAAGTGACTCAATATTATTAGATGACTGTAATAATTTCTATTTTTGCAGGTTTCGTTGCTCTTTACCTGACCAGAAGGATGACAAGAAGCCTACCACTAGCAAGATTGCCTTTAGACTGCCTTCAGGTGAGTTTCTAGACACTTTCCCCATAGGGGATTATGCCCTAAAGGAGGTTCCTAACTACTGACAAATTACTGGATATTACAAAAGGATCTTCTTCCAGTGCAGCAGGAGGAAAAATAACTCTGGGTCCTGTGTCCTGACCTCACTCTTTTGCATGCCTAGTATAATTGCATTTTCTTTTACAGATGGTGTAAAGAAGCATGAAACTGAGAAGGTGGAACTGATGACAAAACAAGCAATCCTAGATGGAAATATTATGAAGGAAAGCACTGAAGCTCATGGCACTGTACAGTAAGATAAACATGAATTTAACAAAATAACAGTTGAAAGTAAATAGTGGGCATTACATTTCAGTAGCTTTGAGTTTTCCTTTATTTAGTATCTGTTACATCATGCCCATACAGCCAAGAAGTTCCAGAATAACAGTGATAGTTCTTGAAGGTATATTGAATGGCATGTTTTAACAATACATTAAATTTTAAAGTTCTTTTTATTAGCATTTACTTCATAAGCTAATAATATAATGATGATGCTTCTGATTTGTAATTTCTTTTTCAGTTAAGAATGAAACTATGAATAATTCATCTAGTTAAGGTTGAAAGCAAAAGAGCCCATACCATGCTTTCAAAGTCCCTCTGGGGAATATTTATGCACATAAATTCAGGCTTGGCTGCTCTAACTTGCTATTTGGAAACTCCTACGTTTCACCAATTACCAAAGAGGGAACGGAGAGCTTGGCTCCTAAGTGGGCATGTGAAAGTCTGTTAGTATGTCTTATTCACCTTAAATTACTTTAATAGTATTGGGTTGCTTCATTGGTTTTTTTTCCTGCTGCTTTTTAAGCTCTTTTGTAGACTAGCATTTAATGTTACATTTAAAACAAACTGTAGTGTACTGTGTCACTCATACTTAACTGTAATTTAATTTACTTAACTTACTGTTGAAAACATGTAGAAATTCAGATTAAAAATCAATGGCATCATATGGTCCACTGTACACACTGCACACCTCAAGTTTATTTTCATACATCAGCTTTGTTCATCTTATGCAGTCAGTCAAATTTGCAGGGGGCTACTGGGCTGGGTGCAGTTTACCTGAGTAAGGCCCCCTGAGTCGGACTTTTAGATCTGGATGCTGACACATTCTTAGAGGATTAAATCAATAGGATTTGGGTGCCTAAATATTACTGAATCAGCTGGGTTTTCAATTCTCTGTATTTTACTTCTGCCCTTTTTTTCTTTTTTAATTTAATGTAGATCTACATTCTGCGGTTTGGATCTGAACTAGGTTTTTCTCCTCCCTATTATGAAGGCTTTCAGAGGCAGGGATTCTGTCCTGCCAACTATAGTACAGAGGTTTCTTGCAAAGTTTTTGAGCTTGGATTCCAAACTTTCTCCTTGGAAACAAACTGCCTGATGTGTTTGGAGCAGTGGTTTTGTATCCACGTCTACTTAAAAGTACAAAACCAAGAATATAATAAACTCTCACCCTTTATTTAGCTTTTCTGGAGAATAAACCTGTGAAAAAAAGAAAAATTACAGTGTCTCAGTAACCATCTAAAATAACTTGACACCTTATTATGCAATTTCTGTCTATATTTTAAAAGCAGTCCTGAAGATAGATAATTCATATTGCCTAAAGGATCATAAATACGTTTGCTTTATCGTTTCAGGACAGAAAAAGTGGATGAAGTCATTAAAGAATGGGAAGGTTCTTTCTTTAAGGACAACCCTCGCTTAAGGAAAAAATCAGTTTCATTGCGCTTTGATCTTCACCTAGCAGCAACAGACGAAGGATGTTTACACACTAAAAAGAAACCTCTTCCCGACATTGAAGTCAGGCTGGTAATGAGGAGATCTTGCAGTATTCCTTCTATCAAACCTTAACCTGCAGCAAATTAACCCAAAGTTCATCTCCAACAGGCTCTGGAAATAAACTCTAGATGGACTTACATGGTCTCCTATCTTGCTACAACTACAAAATCTTACTAAGTACTTTGATTAATAAAATAAAAACATACAAGTCTTTTAAAAGAAAGGGAGAAGAGCAAGGGAGTTAAGATTCCAAGAAACCTAACTTCTACTAGTTTTATACTCTGGGTGCAGCCCTTTAATTTTCTCATTATTGTTGTTGTTTTGTAGAATTTCACCAAATATTACAAAAATTAAACTATAACTTTATACTTTGACATATTCTGCCTTTGTAAAAGAGAACTCGTTTTCTCTTTCTGGAACTGAGAACTGTGTATTTCATTCTCTTAATTATTCAATATTGCATACACATAATGACTGATGAGTCCTTGCAATATTTTATATCACAACTGTCATACTTCTTGAAATATATTTTAAAATAACACTTTCTAACAGCAAAAAGTACATACAAAGATGTTCTTAAAATACATAAGCTATTAACAAAGAATTTTCTTTTGAAAGTGGCTGGTATTTTAAATTTTTTTTTTTTTAGGCAACAACTGAGCAAAAATGCCTTTCCTTTACATAATTATACAAACATTTTTAAAAGTGTTGTTACAAACCAATATTTTAGACATATTGTTCCACTGATTTTGAAGCAGTAATTTCCATTGAAAATCAGTCATTCTCTTATTTGTCCACACAGATCTGTACTACAACTTTCTTAGCCACAGCAAGTAAAAATATACCCTTTAACTGTTCAAATGTAAGGAGTCAATCAACCATTTTAATGCTGGTATGTAATTAATTTTGTGTATTAGAACAATGTGAATTAAAATATTGACAACAAATTCCTCCTCTGACAAATCTTACGGGTAAGTTATGCTCTTGATCTAGTACACATAACAAGTCATGTTACGCCAGGGTACAACTACTATAGCTTCAAATTAAATGGACAAAATAAGGGCTACATGTTCAAAGTAGCCATTAGGTATCCCCCACTACAACTCAAAGTAGCTATGGGCAAATACAAAGTACAGTAGATGATCTTGCATCTGTACACAGAAAAAACAGAAATACAAACTCAGACATACTTCTTTATAACATTATGAGACAAATTTCAAACAAAAATTCAAACAAAATTGTATTAAGATAAGAATGATTGTTTATGAGCATTTTTAAGAGGCATGGATATCACAAACTCTCACCGAAATCATTGGGATTGCAGAGGCTCAGAATCTAAAAAAACATGTACTGTATTTGCTGGATTCACAGCAGCATGTAAAAGATTAATTTAAGTGTCAGTATTTGCCTTATTACTTATGGCATGTGTTACAAAAACTGATACTACAAATTCTTTCAGTGTTAAATTATGCTTCTATCTTTTGTTAACGGTAAGAACAACGCATTTATATTGCCCACAGTTCTATATCTACTGTATGAAGTTGGCTAATTATCATTAACCTTAATACTAATCTGGTGTTGTTAATACTTGAGTATTTGGCATCCTGAATGTATTAGCCTGCTCTAGTATTTTCACTATGCAGCTTTTTTTTGTGCTTATACTCTGTACATTTTACAATACTTGAATTTAAACTAAGTTTTAACTGCTTTAAGGCACTTTAAACAGGGATACAAATTTACCAAAGTAAATGATAACACTACAATAAAAAAGTATTAAAATTGAGTTTGCCCATGCATATTTTGTGAGTTTTAATGTGTATACCTTAAAAGGAAAGAAGTAACAGAGAAATACAAAATAAAATTTGTAGATAAGAAAATCTGTAGCACTGCAACCAAGTGTTTCCTAAGCTCTCCCTACAATTAGAAAGACACAAATTCCCTAAGAATCTTTATGATAACGTGTAAGGTGACTGTCCTCCTGCTGCAAAAATACTCTTTTTCGGTAAATCCAGTAACCCTGACTAGACCTAAAGTCCTTTGTTCTGAGTAATGCACAAGAAAACAGGAGACAGCATCTGGCATACATAGCTTACAATCTAAAAGGTAAGCTGACAGGCAAAGATAAATAGCAAGCAAATATGTAACAGAAACTTAGCTTAATACATATACCTTTAAAACTGCTTAGGCAGACTTCCTCATGCAGGAAGAGCTTGCATAGGCATATAAAAATTACTACACAAAAACATGGAAGGTACTGCCATCTCTACAGTAAACAATAATGGAATAATCCTACTCACAGACACATTTTTTTCTTTAACCGGGGGGTGTTTGGCTTGTTCTCTGACCTACGGTTCTTCTTGGGGTATTACCTTCTCTAGCGTAACTCTAGATTTTTTTTTTTCCCTAATGATAGAAACCTCATCCAGCATAGTACAGAACACATACCTGACTTTGCCTTGCAATACAACCTCCATATTACCTAGAAGAGAAAAATTACTGTATATCTATAGTAACATTGTCTGGGATACTAAGTAACTAGAAAAAAATGTTGCCCTTATTGCTATGTTACTTCACCATACAACGACCTGACCTCACGGTTTCAGAAGCCATCTCCCTGCCCCCAATGACAGCACAAGTTCATCCTGAGCTGTCCTGTGATGAGAAATTTATTCCACCCACAGAAGTTGCCATTGTTTAACACCGTACTCAACCGCTCATGAAATACTCAGCCTCTGTCTGAAGTTTGAAACAATTGGCATAAACCCAGTTATACTGTTCTATGATCATGAAACCTGATGCTCTAAGAAAAAAAAAAGTCTGCAGTTTAATAGCTGTTTTTGTTAACACACGACATTCTGCAGGCAGCCCACTCTTACCTGTTCAAAGCTATTTTCTTCCTGCGGGACTTCCTGACACTGACTGCATTAGCTGCATTAAGAATTGCTGCTACTCTAGACCTGGTTCAAGTGTGCATCCTGGTTTTAACTACGTTTTCTCCCCTTACAGTACATATATATCTTTTGCATTATTCACAAATTCCATCTCTTCAAATGTAAAGAGCTTACTCGAACTTCCACTAGTGTCAGCGTGAACTCCACGTGGGCATAGGAAAAAGAAATATTCACAACAACATCTCACCCTGATTTTAGGCCACTTTAAAGCTGAATTAAAAATGTAACACTGAAGCCTGATAATATGGCAAAGAATTCTTCACTTCTGTGCTGCTAATTAAATTCAGACAAGCTGAGCTACTGCCATCTAATACCTGCAAATGTCTGACGCAAAAATGAGTTTCATTGTCTCA
This sequence comes from Fulmarus glacialis, assembly GCF_000690835.1. Classification (NCBI taxonomy): domain Eukaryota; kingdom Metazoa; phylum Chordata; class Aves; order Procellariiformes; family Procellariidae; genus Fulmarus; species Fulmarus glacialis. The sequence goes on along the minus strand of NW_009199830.1, from coordinate 1,745 downwards.
ACCTACTTTCCAGTGAATGTATGTCCTCATTACAAAGCTTATGAAACTGTTGCTAGTTAAAACAGTTGGATAAGAGCCATCTATTTAGAGCCACCTGGTTAGTATGATGCAGTATAAACAATCCTATTAAATCAGTAGAACTACTTACATCATACAGTATATTAAAAAGCATACACAGGCAAAATCTTTCACTATCACAACATAGAAATTAGGCAAATAGCAAAGTAAAAAAAAAGCACAAAACAAAGTAAGGAATACATTGCTGGCTTTGACAACACATATAACGATTCAGAACTATTATCATGGAAAGTGAGTATCAGTAAATGTACTTGAACACCATAATAAATATTTCAACAAGCTGTGCAAATTTAAAATTTATTTTAATGTTACCAACACTAAATGCATTTTAACACTATGAACAAAACCATGTTACTAATAAACTAGAGATGAATGCATGAAGCAGTCAAAACCAGGGAAAAAAACAGGTTATTTTTCACCTCTTACCAAGTATTTTCTCACCTTTTCTTTACAAATGTTCTGCTCAGGTGAAACTGTAGACTAAAGAGAGGCATATTTGGCTGGCTGACTGAGGAATCTTTTCAACTCTTACAATCTTTTAATTATCAAATCGAAGTCACAGATTATTGTGCTGCATGTCAACAAAGTTCCATTGTGGCCACAGATAGCACTGTGGGCAGATGAGGCCAGAGTTCTTGTCTCTTTTATTTGTTCATAAAAATGTGCTTATTTAAGAACGAAAGAAAACTGGGCTAGACAAACTGTAGGCATCGAGAAGAAATGGGTCTAACTTGCAGCAACCCAGTATCATATTCAGTTAGTTTTTCTTCTTTTCCCCTTCTACCATCCTTTTGGGTTAGGTAGGTATCATCTATCTTTTTCCATTCAAAAAAATCAAAGATATTTCCGCTATCTTGTCATGAACATTCACTGTTTGGCTTTCCTTCAGCTGCCACATTCACCAGATCCACCAAAATCCTCCTTTATGGATGTCTAGCAATTTATCTTATTAGCCATATGGCAGCATTTCAATGCCAAATTTTACATTTTCATTTTTAATTCAGTCACTTTAACAATCTTCACCGTATAAGAGACTCCTACAATGAACGCTGAGGTCTGAAATTCTTCATCTTCCTGAGACGCTCAGAGCCACATGGTGTACCATGTTTTATATTTGCAAGCTTTTTACCTCCGTGTGTGATACCTTCACAAATTTCTGCAAGAAATTGTTCTAGACGGTTCCACTGCTCCCAGGGTACTCTGTAATTCATAATCCTCTGTGATAGAGTGTTTGAGTTGGTCAGTCTGATTTAATTCAACATAATCTACACAGATTTATAACCCAGGGTCTTTCCCGTAGCCCGTATGACCAGCCTTCCTTCTCGCCACTCCGCAGGCTGACCTGCTTCCTCTAGGCCGCCTTCTGCGCGCACCCTTTCATCGACGCACCGGCATCTTCCCGGCTTTCCTCACGGCACGGTCAGCACGACCAGACTGAGGGCCGCATCCTGCTCCTGTTCAACCTCTCTTCAAAGAGATGCCATCCCCAAACCATCGTTTCAGCACCGCGCTGAAACACCACACAGACAAACGATTCCCCAGCACTGCCAGGACTGTTCACCTGACTTTATCGCCTGCCTTTATGGGATTTATTCGGGCCCAGACACTACATTGCAGCGCTTTCCCAGACGCCTCCCGAGCAGCCCCGGGACCAGAGCGCCTCAGGG